>NC_064807.1:71770087-71812995 GCF_023721935.1 Panthera uncia | reverse complement strand
GGGCGGGGGGGCGCGGGGGGGGGGGGGGGGGGGGCGGGGGGGGGGGGAGGAGGGCGGCTTCATTTTAAAGACATCTGCAGAAGAAAGCGGTCACCCACAGGGACTCTGAGGCACAGCAACTCTGAATTCAAATCTCGACTCCACCAGTTACTTGTGGGTAGATCGCCCCGATCCTGGGAGCCGCGGTATCCTCACCAGTAAAAGCTGGGGACGCAACACCCAGCCTGGATGGGGTTGTTGCATGAGAAAGTACACGGCTGCTGGGTGAAATCGGCTCTGCTCACTCCCATCTCCAGAGCTTGCACCTCCCCTTGGGCTCACCTGTCCACACAGTGGCCCCAAGAAACTGCCCCGATGAACGTGATGTGGAGGGAGGGTAGAGACCAGGCAGCGCGTCTGCGGGAACAGCTGCCCTTGACCAGAAGGGGCTGCAAAATCCTCATAACTCTGGTGCCAAAGGGGTGTTCGAGATACAGTCCATCACTTAATGGTACAGATGAGGAAACTGAGGCCCAAGGGCAGTGGGATCTGCCACAGCACGCACAGCAGGTCGGTGGGGGCACCAGACGGGGCTCCAACACCCATGCTTCCCTCCTCTCCTCTGGCGCACCCGCTCCGGGAGTGGGGGTGGGGACGAGGGGAAAACTCGAGGAAGGTGATGCAGCATCCCCAAACCCTCATCACGTTCCACTGGGTTTTTAATAGACTTTAACAATTTACTGACACCAGCGGAGCTTATGAAGGAGTTTAATTGAATTAATTAGGCAGTCACGACTTACTCCTGAGTTCCCCCTTTGGCTCCGGGGAGGCTGTGCCAGCCGCCTGCTTAACCCCTTGCATCCTAGGGTGGCTGTCACTCGCTCTCGCTTACACAACTCACTGTGGACGTCACCAGTATCGTTCTTCCAGCAGCCCTCACCCTGGGCCCGCGTGCATGCCGACGCTGGGCATTCTGTCCGCCTGTGTGGCCGGAACACTCCGATGGGCGAGGTTCCCTCAGGTGGGGGAGTGCTGCCTTCCCCCGCAGGGTTCCCAGGCAACAGCGGCGGCAAGGGTGGGGGGTGCCCCATCCCCGGCCTGGCCCAGGCCACGGCCAGCCCGCCCCCCTCTCCTTAGCCTCAACTTCCCCCACCACAAAGGAGAGGCTGGTTGATGGCACTCTGTTCCCCGAACACCAGCAGCAGCCCGCCCCGGGGCTTGCCAGAATGCAGATTCCAGGGCACCGCCTCACCCCCCCCCCCCAATCAGGGCTTGGGGGGCAAAGCCCGAGTGCTGTGCTAAAACGCCCTCCAGGTGACGCTTAGCACATGCTGAAGGAGAGAAGCGCTCTGGGTGATCACTGAGATTCTGGAAGAAAAAGTCTGGGAAACAATCCAAAACAGGAAAATCAATTCACTTACAAGATATTCTTCATGGCATTATTTATAATAGGGGAGAAACAGAAATAGCAAAAGATCCCCAAACAGGGCACTGCTGGGAAAACCAGGATACTGCCACGTCATGGAACACCGTACGGCCCAAACCACAGGGTTTACAAGAAAGTTGGGAAATGCTAATCTTGCAACGTCGAGCCTTTTTTTTTCCTTTTAAGCAGGAGAGAACTGTATCTACGAGGGCACCTGGGTAGCTCAGTCAGTGAAGCGTCCAACTTTTGACTCAGGTCATGGTATCACAGTTTGTGAGTTCGAGCCCCACATCAGGCTCTGTGCTGACAGCTCAGAGCCTGGAGCCTGCTTTGGATTCTGTGTCTCCCTCTCTCCCTCTCCCTCTCCCTCTCTCTCTGCCTCTCCCTCACTCATGCTCTGTCTCTCCTCTCTCAAAAATAAACAAACAGTAAAAAAAAATTAAAGCACACGCATGCACACACACACACAGGACACCTGGGTGGCTCAGTCGGTTAAGCATCCGACTCTGGATATCGGCTCAGGTCATGATCTCGCAGTTTGTGACTTCGAGCCCCAAGTCTGGCTCTGCACTGACAGAGCCTACTTGGGATTCTCCCTCTCTCCCTCTCTCTGCCCCTCCCCTACTCATGCTCACACTCTCTCTTCAAAATAAATTAAACACACACACACACACCAATTAGAAGGAAAAGGATCAAAATGTCAAAGGTGTAAGCATCTGCTAGGGGTCTACAGGTGACTTCCTTTCTTCCCTCGTACTTTCCTGCATTTTCCAACTTTTTCTATAAAAAGCATTTGCTACTTTTTACAATGAAGTAAGACAAACTGCTTTAAAAAAATTTTTAAAAAGCAAAGATTCTATGAGAAAACACTGCTTGGAAGGCAGAAGGTTGCACACTGACTTGGAATTCACTCAGCATTTGGGCTTATCCCTCACGCCAGACTCTCGATGGCTGGGACAGGAGTGGTCCTGCTCTCGGTAGGTGTGAAGGGAGGGGGAGAATGGACAGATGGATGGAGGGAAGTGGTTTCCCATAAAACACTCTATGAAACGGACTTTTCCCCTGGCATATAACTGGATGAGGTATTTAAGTGAAAATGTAATGGTGACAGGGGCGCCCGGGTGGCTCAGTCATTTGAGCGTCCAACTTCAGCTCAGGTCATGATCTCACTGCTCATGAGTTCGAGCCCCGCATCAGGCTCTGTGCTGACAGCTCAGAGCCTGGAGCCTGCTTCAGATTCTCTGTCTCCCTCTCTCTCTCTGTCCCTCCCCTGCTCACACTCTCTCTCTCCTTCAAGATATATTACATTAAAAAAAAAAATTTTTTTTTAAATGTAATGGTGACAGAGAAAACAACCCTGAAGAGCCAGACCCAAGAGAAAGGAAAATTCATCTGTGCCCGCAAAGATGTCCTGTCCAGCCCCCCACACGCTCCCGCTTTCTCCTGCACACCCCTGGCAGAGACACGCTCATTAGGCCAGCAAGAAGTGACTGTTTCCAGAAACTTCTAAATCCCTGAAGCTGGCATTCGGGTGGCAAGTCCACTCCAGCTGGCTCATAGTAAGTGGACACGGCAGGAATCAGTAATTACAAAGCAGAGAGCAGAGGCCAGGTGAGCAAACGGCAGGCGTGGGCCCGAAGCTGGTTGGGCAGGACGCTCCCCCATTTAGAGGCCATGACAGGGACTCACCCTACACCCTCTCTTTCTGTGGCCTGGGAAGCCATCACACCAGAACCCCGCAGGAGAGACAACATGTACGAAGTGCAGGGGGCGGAAATCACGGTGTGCTTAGGACTGCCACTTAGTATGGCAAGGACAAGAAGTGACATGGAGCAGTCTTAAGTCATAGAGCAGCCAGGCTGGGCCCTGAGCACCATGGGGGCAGGGTATGGGATGAAAGCACCCCTTGACCAAGTACCAGGGCCTAGGGAGGCTGGACCAGAGGGGAAAAGGGAAGAAACAGTCCCATTTTGCTGTGCCCAGGCCTTGGGGTCAGCATGCCCCAGGGAAAAAGCAGGTCACCAAGCTGAACTTGCTAGCACACAGCACCGTGAGGGCACTTAGACAGCTGGCCGCTGAGCTCTGGGACAGCCAAGTTTGCCTAATCTCAGGAACAATGAGCAGTCAAGTGGGGGACAAGGACCGAGCGATCATCCTAAGCCACCTGAGCGGTCCCCTTCCTCACCCCACACTTTCTCCACGTCTGTTGTCAAGGTGTGACAGGGTCTCGGTAGGGGGACAAGCAGCCTCTGGCCCCTGGCCTCCAAGCAAGAGCCGACAAACTCTCTACCCCGAGCTGTGGACACCACCTGCCAAGGACATGCCTCAGTTTCCCTTTCACATCACACACTGCATGCATGACAGCACCATCACATCCAACCCACTCCTTTCCCAAAACAAGGTACCTCAAGGTCAGAGAGGAGAGTGTCCTTATGCAGCCACACAGCAACAGAGGGGCAGCACTGTACCTTAAACCCCAAGCTCCTGGACTCCCTTCCCAGCTTACCATGGCTCATGCCCTTCAGGACTCACTGGCTTAAAGGACAAATGGCGATCAATCCAGGAGCTCACTAGGTACCACAAACTCCTACAGAAGTGGACCAGAATGGAGAACGAACACAGGGTAATGAGTTCCCTGTCCCTAGAGGGATTCGAGCAGAGGCCAGACGATCACTTGGCAGGAATGACGCTTACGAGACTTTAGGACAAGGGGCACCTGGGTGGCTCAATCGGGTGAGTGCCCGACCCTTGATTTCAGCTCAGGTCATGACCCCAGGGTTATGGGATCAAGCCCCGTGTTGCTAAGTGTGGAGCCTGCTTGAGATTCTCTCTTCCTCTGCCCCTCTTCCCTGCTCAAGCTCTCTCTCTTAAAAAAAAAAAAAAAAAAAAGGAGAGATATTGAAGAACAAGGCCTGGGTTGCAGGGAGGGGGGATGGGGACAGACAGAAATGACTTTGACATTCCACCCTTAAATTGAGATACCTTACGATTCTTCTTCCCCGGGGAGGCTGGACAGTGTCTGGTAAGATACAGGTGATGAGTCTAAACAAAGTCTTCAAACTGGGTTCCCCTCTTCCAGCCTGCCTCAGGGGGCCCCCCAGGAGTGGCCACGCAGGTGGGGCCTATTTGCTCAGGGCTGACCTCCCCATCAGGCAGAGGAGTCATGGCGCCCAGGCCCCACATACCTTTAAGGGCCCACAAAAATATTTTCATTTATTTTTAATGTGTATTTATTTCTGAGAGAGAGACAGAGTGCAAGCAGGGGAGGGGCAGAGAGAGAGGGAGACACAGACTCCAAAGCAGGCTCCAGGCTCTGAGGGTTCAGTACAGAGCATGACACGGGGCTCAAACTCATGCACTGTGAGATCATGATGTGAGCTGAAGTCAGATGCTCAACCAACTGAGCCATCCAGGCGCCCCAATACTTTCATTTCTTTTAAAATCAGACTAAAAAGGGGGCACCTGGGTGGCTCAGTCGGTTAAGCGTCCGACTTCGGCTCAGGTCATGATCTTGCGGTCCGTGGGTTCAAGCCCCACGTCGGGCTCTGTGCTGACAGCTCAGAGCCTGGAGCTTGTTTCAGATTCTGTGTCTCCCTCTTTCTCTGACCCTCCCCTGTTCATGCTCTCTCTCTGTCTCAAAAGTAAATAAATGTTAAAAAAAATTTTTTTTTAAATAAATAAAATCAGACTAAAGAAACTGAACTCTCAGGATGGAGAAAATGCTGAACATATAATATTAATACACTCATCTTCATACCAATGCAGCCATAAAATATAATTTTTAATATTTCTTATGGAGGAAGGTGCCCACAAAGGCAAAAGTGCCTAGGGCTCACCAAAGTCATAAAGTGGCCCTCCTTCCCCAATTAAAAAAACTGCCTTTATCTCTTCAATATACTGAGCTCCTATATAAGATTTCATTTATGAAAAGGTTCTTGGCCTAGAAAGAGTTTTGAAATCTTGTAGCAGGTGGAAATCATGCTTTATCCTCCAGAGTTTCAGGGTCTTGACTTAGGAACAGATGAAATGTGGAGTCAGAGTAGTCAACTGAGCTTTTCCAAGCCAAAGGCTCCATTTCTCTGACACATCTGCACCTCCCTGCTCTCATGACCAATCCTGACAGGTCACTGGCACAGTCACCACCTCCTGGTAAAGAAATGTAGGGGGACGCCTGGGTGGCTCCATTGGTTGAGCATCCAACTCTTGGTTTCGGCTCAGATCATCTCGCAGTTCATGAGATCAAGCCCTACGTCGGGCTCTGCGCTGACAGCTCGGAGCCTGCTTGAGATTCTCTCTCTCCCTCTCTCTCTGCCCCTCCCCCCCTTGCACACGCACACTTTCTCAAAATAAGCACTTTAAGGAAAAAGTAACGTAGGCACATTGTGTGTTATCCTTCCTTTGCATGCTATCTCCAGTGGACGTCTCGAGACGTGGAAAGTGCCAGATGGAAAATAATACTGCTGAGCTCTTTAGAAAGGGATCCCACACATCAGATTCAACCCCAAGCTCAAATGGTGACTCTTCCTTTATCCCGAAAGGAGCAGATCAAATCTGAAGGAGGGAAATCCTGAAAACTGGATAAGCTTATTAACCAGTCCCATCAGGAGAAAGGAGAATCCTTTAAAGAAAATCCATTCAAGGAAAACAGCGAGTTCAGGGACAGTCGGTCACCTAAGTGAGGCTCTCGGCATGTGGCATGTGTCAGCAGCACTCAGGGAGACAGCTGGAACCTCAGACAGGGAGACAGTTGGAACCTCGGACTTCCAACCTCCCCCTCCCCCAGGACGTCTGCTGATGGGGGTTGCACCTGTTAGCTGCTCTAGTGCCAGAGGTCCTGGACCACCCTCGGAAAAGTGCTCACCTACTACTGGTGACAGATGGGGTTCGGGGGTGTCCCCAGACTGCTGGGCCTTTGTTTCTGGGTACCAATGCCTGGTAAGGTGTAACCTCACAGGGCGTCTTGTGCAGCAGCCTCAGAAGTAGAATGTGCCCATCGTGGTGGGCTTCCCTCTTTCACATGCAACACAACCTACCCTCCCCCCGCCCCACCCCACACACAATTCCTCTGTTCTCCCAGCCTCAACCACACCCCCGATGGCTCATCCCCATCCTTGTCCTCACCTGCCCGACATGCTAACAGAAGAGCTGATGGTCAGAACCTAGGACGGCACAACGCCACTTCTCAAACGAAGGTCAAACGGGAGAAACCGACACTTCTGTCTCTATCTATTCAGCATCCGTTCTTTCAAAACAGAACTATCTTACCCTTTCCAGAATCCATAATCGAAGTGGCTTCAACGGGCTGTCCCCAGACCCCAACTCCAAGACCCACATCTGTCCAATCCAAAGAAAACAATCCTCTTGGCACCGCGACTGGCTCAGGGAGGACCCTGTGACCCAAGCTGGGCCAGTGGGAGCCTTTCTTGGGCCTTTTCGGTTGAAATCCTTGGGAAACAGGTACTCTCTTTCCGCCGGGCTTAGAAATCAGCCTGAAGATGCTACCACCACCACCGCCACCACCTGGGGAGGGGCTTGCATGAAGGGTAGGTTAACCCCGGGAAGGAAGAGCTGAGACATGGAGAGCAATGCATTTCTAATGCGTCTGGATCCAGCCCTGGACTCTTCAGTAGGCACGCCAATGAATGTCCCTTTGGGCTTAAATTTGAGATGCGTTTCTGTCCCCTGCAGCCTAAGGGGTCTTGATAAAATGGGTGGTCTGTTTTATGAACTGGCAGACTTGGTTTAAAGGCAGAAAGAATCCATGCTTTGCCGGGAATTAGCTGTACGACACTGGGCCAACCATGCCACCTCTCTGTTTCCATTTCGTCCCCAGCTCCCACGGTTGTGGGAGAGAATGAAACTGTATCACAGTGACTGCACGCAGCACTCGAAATGTTATTTAGCGTCTGTAGGTGCTCCACAGACGTCAGGAAAGAAAGTAGCAGCCTAGCAGAAGATCCCCCCCCTCCCCCGGCACCCCTGAGGCTAGCTTGGCAGAGCAAAATGGCCATCAGACACCCAAGTCACAAGAGGAACAGCTAGGGGAAGCCCTTTTTTAAGAGCCATAACCCTTGGCATGCTGCCAACCCTTTACAGGGCTCAAAGTGATTCCCTATCACCATCTACCCCCACAACCCCTGCTACTAGAACGAGACTCTCAAAAGCACAGTGGCACAGCCCTTACGAAGGCCAATTTGCAGTATCATTAAAATGCTGAATCTCTGGGGCGCCTGGGTGGCTCAGTCGGTTAAGCGTCCGACTTCAGCTCAGGTCACGATCTCGCGGTTGGTGAGTTCAAGCCCCACGTCGGGCTCTGTGCTGACAGCTCAGAGCCTGGAGCCTGCTTCGGATTCTGTGTCTCCCTCTCTCTCTTTGCTCCTTTCCCACTCACACTCTGTCTCTCTCTCTCAAAAATAAACATTAAAAAATTGTTTTTAAAAATGCAGACTCTCTTCATGAAGCCTCTTCCAATACGCTATCTTCCAAAAGTACTCTCATCAATGCAAAATAATACAATGTAAGTGGCTTCTACTCCTGACCGAGCAAGAGGGACCAGATTTACCGCCCACCTTAAACAACCAAGTAACTGGACAAAACATACAAAACAATGATCTCTAAGCACTGGACAAAAGGCAGCACGGGACAGTAATCCCTAGGGAGAGGAAAAGCCATTTCTGGAGGATTTTAGGCCAGAGAATTTCTAGGCTGCAGTGTAGGGATGGAGAACCGAAGCACACAGAGTTCAGGGGATTTCCCCAAGTTGAGGGGACAGTTTAGAAGTGGGGAGGGCAACGAAGCTGTGATATGCAGGGTAGAGTCAGAGAAGAGAGAGGTGCCCAGCGAGTACACTCAAATTCTTCAGTTGCTTTCGTACAAATCAGCACATGCACACACGGAAACCACCTGAGGCCAGGCCAAGAACCACCAGAAAGAACCAAGTAGAAAAAGTCTCAGGGCTCACATAGAACTAAGAATAGTTCCCATTCCCAACAGCCAAAGTAGGGAAAATATAACAACTAATGGCACTGGGTTGAGTACTCAGAAAGGTATGATGACCTTAAAAGCAGGGAAAAATTAGCCCCAGACCAGGGGTCGGTACACCTTAAAGGCGCCAGTCAATATTTTAGGC
The DNA here is from genome assembly GCF_023721935.1 of Panthera uncia. Classification (NCBI taxonomy): domain Eukaryota; kingdom Metazoa; phylum Chordata; class Mammalia; order Carnivora; family Felidae; genus Panthera; species Panthera uncia. Next base: position 71,804,461 of record NC_064807.1, on the reverse strand, counting down.
TTTGTGGGTCACTGTGGAATGAAACTAGCCATAGACCACACAAAAATGAATGAGCATAGCTGTGTTCCAATGAAATTTTATTTACAAAAACAGGTGGCAGGCCAGATTGGTCCCATGGATAGAGTATGCCAAACCCTGCTCTATGGTAAAGACTGCTCTGGTGGTCCTACACAGTGTTAACAGCTGTAGCCAGAACAATGCGTCCCCCTCAAGGTCTCCACATCCGAATCCCCAGCACCAGCATATTATGTACCAGCAGTGGACATAATATGTTAGGATATAGGCAAATGGAATTAAGCTTGCTAATCAGATGACCTTGAGGTGGGGAGATTACTGTGGATTATGTGAGTGGGTGCAAGGGTCCTGCTAAGTAGAAGACAGAACCAGAGAAAAAGGCAGCACGAGGACTGCGCCCAACACTGCTGGCTTTGAAGACGGAGAAACGGAGCCACAGCCCAAGGAAAACAGGCAGCCTCTAGAAGCTAGAAAAGGAAACAGATCCTCCCCTAGAACTTCCAGAAGGAACACAGTCCCGCCAACATCTTAACTTTAGCCCAGTGAACTCCAACTTGGACTTCCAATCTCCAGAACTATAAGGTAATAAATCTGCGTGCCTGTCGGCCACTAAGCGTGTGGTAGTTACGGCAGCAATCAGGAGACAAGTACGACAGCATTAACGGAATAAACCACAAAAAATACTTAAAGGGAGACTAAAACATCCAGCACTGAGCAATGCAAAATTCACAACGTCTGTCAGTCAAAAATCACTGGGCATGAAAGAAGCAGAAGAACTCATTAATAGGAAGAGACCCAGAAACGACCTAGACGACAGACTCGAAGGACATTAAAAGAGCTATCATAAACATACCCCATAAATTCCAGAAGGGAGGAAAAACATGAGCATGTCAGAAAGAGACACAGGAGATTTAAAGAAGACTCCAATCAAACTTCCAGAGATGAAAAATACAATGCCTGGATGAAGAACAGATCAGACCCTGAAGAAGGAAAGACCCGATGAACTTGAAGACACAACAACAGAAACTGCTAACAATGAAACAGAGAAAAAATAGGGACGAAAATAAACAGGGCATCATGAGCTGTGGGACAACGTCAAAAGACCTAAGACATATGCAACTGGAGTCCCGAAAAAAGAGGCAAAAAGAGGGAGAGGAGAGAAAAGGTTATTTGAAGAAATAAGGGCCCAGAGTTTTTAATCCGGTGCAAAGTACAAACCCACAGAACCCAGACGCTCAGTGAATCCCAAGCAGAACAAACACAAAGAAAACCACTCTGAGGCACATCACAATCAAACTGCTTCAAACCGGGGATAAAAAGAACATCTAAAAAGTGGTCAGGAAGTTTAAGAAGACATAACATACAGTGGAACAAAACAAGAATTAGTCACCTCCTCACCAAAAACATTAAAACATAAGACAGTGGGGGTGCCTGGGTGGTTCAGTCGGTTTAGCATCCGACTCTGGATTTGGGCTCAGATCGTGATCTCACAGGTTTGTGAGTCTGAGCCTGGCATCGGGATCTGCACTGACAGCATGGAGCCTGCTTGGGATTCTCTCTCCCTCTCTCTCTGCTCCTCTCCAGGTTATTCTTCTCTCTCTCTCTCTCTCGCTCTCTCGCTCTCTTGCTCTCGCTCTCGCTCTTGCTCTCTCTCTCCCCACCCCCTCTCTCTCAAAATAAATAAATTTTTAAAATGTACAAAAATAAAAATAAAAATAAGGGCATCTGGGTGGCTCAGTCACAGTTAAGTTTCTGACTTCAGCTCCAATCGTGATCTCACAATTCCTGAGTTCGAGCCCTGCGTTGGGCTCTGTGCTGACAGCTCAGAGCCTGGAGCCTGGAGGCTGCTTCAGATTCTATGTCTCCCTCTCTTTCTGCCTCTCCCCTGCTCACACTCTATCTCTCTCTCTTTAAGAAATAAATGAATATTAAAAAAAGACAAAAAATAAAATAAAACATACGACAGTGGAGTAACATCTTTTAAGTACTGAAAGAAAAAAAACACCCGTCAACCCAGAATTCGATTGGTAGCAAAAATATCTGTCAAAAATAAAGGACTGTATCACCAGCAGACCAACACCACAAGAAGGGCTGATTTGGGGATTATAAGGGCCAGAAAACTGGCAACACCCAAAATACCCATCAGAAAGGGGCTAGTGACATAAACTATGGCAGACCCTTAAAAGAGAATAGTGAACACTGATAAAAACTGCAGCAGACCTATTAGGGCTAACATGAAACGGCGTTATGACATCCTACTAGGTGAGCAGAGCTACGTACGACAATATGAAAGGTTCACATCTGTGCCTGTAAACGTATAAAAAAAGACCAGTATGAGACACTCCACAGTCACCAGTGTTTACCTACCGGAAATGGGGCTGAGGAGGATGTGGGGTCAATGCGAAGGGGCTCTTTCCATTTCGTTCTTTATACTGCTTACTTCTGCGTCATCTGAATTGCTTTCAAAGAGCATGTGTATCCGTGTGATTTCAAGTTCAAATATAAAAAACAAAAGCGGTCCTCAGCTGGGTATTCAAGGCAAGCCCAAGAGACAGTCAACTTCTTGATTGGCTAAGTACTATTCATGATTTACTCAATTTGGGGTATGACAACATCTATTCCTTTTGCTTCTTTCAAATATCCTCTTTTTCATTCTATCCCAAATTCCACACCTGGGTACACATCGTAACGAAGGTCTCACTGAAGTCCACGTGGAAGCACAGACAAGGATGCTCATCGCAGCTTTATTTGGGGTGGGGGCATCCGTCACTGAGCGGAGGATGGGTAAAATCCACCCAGCGGCTCAAAGTAACATGGTGGAGCTCAAACACTTAGAGCTGAGAGGCAAAAGTGAGAAACAGAATGAGATCTGGACACTAGAGCGCTGATGGGACACTTTTTAAACATGCACACAAACGACAGCACACATTTTGCAAGAACACATAAACAAAAAAAAAAATGCATGTTAAATATATAGAATATTGGACAGAGCAGAGGAGCAGAGCCAGGAGAATGGATAAGGATAGAAAGAAATAACTAAATAAAGCAGGGGAAGGATTGTAATGAGCCAAAAACGATCATGTGCCCTAAACTGAGTATATTAACTTAACGTGCTAAACATAAAAGATAAGGGGCAGGGCAGATGACATTTGAGCGACCGCGTGCCAGTTGCTTTACATGTATTAACGCGTCATTATTAACTCTCTCATAAGGTTCTCTGAGCTCCAATTTATTTTTTAAAAAAGTTTTAATGTTTATTTATTTTTGAGAGAGACAGAATGAGAGTGGGTTAGGGGCAGAGAGAGAGGGAGACACAGAATTTGGAACAGGCTCCAGGCTCCAGGCCGTCAGCAGAGCCCGACGCGGGGCTTGAACTCGCAAGCTGTGAGATCGTGACCTGAGCGGAAGTCGGACGCTCAACCGACCGAGCCACCCAGGCGCCCCAATCCGAGCTCCAATTTATAAAGAAGAAACTGAGACACAGAGAGGTTCAACAACTTGCCCAAGGTCACACAGGGAGGAAACAGCAGAGGTAAGACTAGAATCTAGAATGGCTGGCTCCTGAGCCTACGGTCTTCCCCCCACCGGGCAGCCACAGCTGCTCCCGACCTGACTTACGATGAAAAAACAGAAGCCCGGCCTTTTCTTAGAATCCAGGATATCAGAATTAGAGCCTGTATCACACCTTATCAGACCCCTTTATGCAGATGCAAAACAAGGCCCCAAAAAGGCATTGCAGGAGCTCCCCGGAAGCCAAGAAAACCCAGGCCAGTTTCTTCCTGCTGGGGCACACTTCCTTAGTCCCACTGCTTCTAGATCTGCCGGGAAAGTGAAGAAATGAAACAAAACAAACTTTATCTGTAGAATATCAGCTTGGAACAAAAGACCTGAAAGGTTAGAGATCAAGGGAGGGGCAGGAGAGAAGACAAAACTCACTTCCAGGTCTGTGACCCAGCCCTGAGGACACCCTGGGTGCAGCACCACACGAGGTGGCATTTATGAGCCACGAGACCCCACAAGAACCCCGTGCTCCGGCGGGGCCCGCCACTCGGACGGGACGGGGACTCCGGCCAGGGAAGAAGGGACCTCGCCGCGTCGGAGTTTGTCACATCCCGGAAAAGCCCGCGAAGCCCTGGCACGGGCGCTGATGTATCAGCTAATGTCTCACTCAAGTTGTCAGCATTTTGTTAGAGCCAATTCAGCGGGTAATTAAGGAAAAAGTTGGGACCAGATGGGGAAGCAGATGCTCACTCAGCCGCGAGTACACTTCCCTGCAAGTGTCTGCGAAGCACCGGGCCGGCCACGGCGGGGAGACAGGGGCTGAAGCGACAGCCCCGATACGAGTGGGAGAGAGGGGAGGCCCATTTTAAAGATGAAGAAACTGAGGCCCAGAGAGGTCAGGGGACTTGGGGCTGCTGGAAGAACGGCAGGCAACAAGGAGAGGAAAACCAGAAGACTGAAAAGAAGGAGTGTTTCTACCCTGAGGCAGAACTGCACACAAGGCAGGACCCCCCCGCCCCCCCCCCGCCGCAAGCAGAACAAAGGACCTCCAGAAACGGGGGAGAGGGTTCCAGCCTGGATCCCAGCCTCAACCCTGCCCCTTCCTTGCTGCCTCCTCTTAGGTAAGTCCCTTTTCCTCTCTCGGGCTCAGTTTACTCATCTGCAAAATGGAGGAAAAGATCCCTGTACAGCCCACTCAGAAATGACGGAGTTAATAAGCACTGGGCACGGGTGTTGAGGATGGGAGTCAGGATGCCTGGGTTCGGTTTCTGGCTTCCCTCCCCATCAAATGTGTGACTTGTTTCACTCGGCCTCAATGTCTCCATCTATAAAATGGGAGTAACAGTGCATACCTCACAGGTACGGTGTGAGGACTTAAAAACAGAAAGACTTAGAACAGTAGAAGGCACAGTGTAAATGCTCCTATGACCCCCCCCCCACCACCATGGAGCCAATGAAAAATGACCACCAGACATTCCTGCAGCTGGCCAGGAAAATACTGACGTTTCAGTGTTAAAGGGAAAAGGCTGGGCATAAAACTGTATGCACTATGATGGTAGCTATATTACACAAAGGATAAAAGGCCACCTAGAGAAAAGACAAAGTTAACAGAGAACTGCTAATCGTGATTACAAAGCGATAGAACAAGGGATTTACTTTCCTCTAAATCTCCATATTTCAAAATTTTCATATATGGATAACCGCTTTTGTAACAAAAAGGAAGGGTTGGACACACTGAGTTTTAGTTCTTTTTAAACACAATGAGCTTTCAATGTTGGGGCTTTTTCACGGGGCTCCTAATGTAGAACACTGGCTGGGCAAATGAAAACAAAGACCAAAGGCAGTGGCCAGCCAACCTGACAGTGAACTCCAGAGCCGCAAAGGGGTGAAAGGGGAGAGTCCTGTGTGGCAGAGGACGTAGGGACCACCAATGCCTCCTCTCCTCCCCACCCTGAGAGATTGACCACAGGAATATAAAAATAGGAGGCACTATTTATACAAAGGTCTGGACCAGGTAAACCAGTCTAACGTGAAGGTGATCAGAACAGCCACTGCCTCTTGGGGGAAGAGGTGGCGACCGACAAAGGACCCAAGGAAACATTCTGGGAGCTGGAAATGTTCCACGTGGCAACAGGGGTAGGAATCCCATGGGTATATGCATTTACCCAAACCTCAGCTATGACTGTCCCTGTCCATTTTCCTTATGTGAGTTTTCCTGAAACAGCTGTCATAACATAATAACCAGCATCCTCGCGGAATGGGAAGTCGGTGGAGGTACAGGTAATAAAGGAAGAGCAACATGTCGATGGCGGCTGAAGCTGGACCATGGGACGTGGTGGGGCGCGACACAACTCTGTTCGTTCAGCATACTTCTGAAACTTTGAAGTTTATTTTTACCTACTCTGAGACAGAGAGATAGAGAGCAAGCAGGGGAGGGACGGAGAGAGACGGAGACAGAATCCCACGCAGGCTCTGTGCTGTCAGCGCAGAGCCCAACGTGGGGCCCGATCTCACAAACCGTGAGACCATGACCTGAGCCGAAGTCAAGAATTGGACGTGTAATCACCACCCAGGTGCCCCCATGTTTTTTTTTTAAATAGGAGGAAAACAGTTATGGCGGCTTATCAAAAAATCAAACATGTAATTACTGTACGATCCAGTAATTCTACTTCTCGGTATAGACCCAAAAGAATGGAAAGCAGGATCTCGAAGAGACGTTAGTACACTCACGCTCACGGGAGTATTCGTGATAACCAACATGTAGCAGCGGCCCAAGTGTCCGCCGACAGAGGAGGGGATAAACAAGATGACATCTGCACATACAGTGGAATTTTATACAGCCTTGAGAAGGAAGGAGACTCCGACACGGGCTACAACATGGAAGAGCCCCGAGGACACGAGGCCAGTCACAAAGAGACAAATATTGTACGATTCCACTTGTAGGAGGTACTTAGAGAAGTCAAGTTCAGAGACAGAAAGTAGAATGGTGGTTGCCAAGGGCCGGGGGGGGGGGGGGGGGAGTTCTTTACGGAGAGTTTCCATTCCACGAGATGAAGTTCTGAAGATGGGCAGCACAGCAATGTATGCGTACTTAACACGACCGAACTGTACACACAAAAATGGTGAAGACAATCAAGTTTGTTATACACTGTATTTTAACACAATTAAAAAGTTAAAAAAAAAAAAAAAAAAAAAAGAGGTCCTGAAATCTAGAAGGGGATTTCACATACAAACCCACCCGCCAAGGAATTTCTGTTAGATGTTAGGGAGGTAAGGATACTTGGAAGGGCGTCGCGATGACCCATCTCATAGCCGTCATCCTTGAGATTCTGACACAGAACTGGTAAGATGAAAATCAAGTATGTCACCCCTGGGGGTGGTGATAGGACCAATAGGGAATCCCAGATGTCACAGTGGTGGCTTACCTTCTACTTTCCAACTCAACCCTGACCCCATCAGGAAAGAATCTGGGCAGAACCACTGGGCACTTCACAGTGGAGCCTCACAATGATGGAACCCAGACTGAGAAAACCTATAGCCCCGGCCCGGCCCCCTCAAACTCTGGCCGCCATGTCGCCCACCCATCCTGTACACGGACAACACGTGGCCCTCCCCTTTCAACCCAAGACCCGAGGAAGCTGCTGCTGATATCACTGTAGGGTCTACACCACACTAAATCATACCTGCCTCTGTTTAGAAGGATTAAAGGAAGCGAGCAGGGGAGAGGGCAAATGCAACAAAATTGCGTAATAAAAAAAGGAGAAAAGCGTTCTACTCAAGATTCAGGGAAGGAACATGTGTAAGTTTTACTCCAGGAAGCTAAAATAAATTTTAGACAAACTCTCCTTTGCATCCCCAACAAAATTAAAGAAAACAAGAACAGAGTAAAACGAAGGGTTAGCTCAAGGAATTCAGAAGAGAATACAAGGAATCAAATAATGGCACAGCGGAATTATAACGAGCATCAGGAGCAGGGACCAGCAGAGTTGTCAGCACAGAAAACAGAGTTAAGGCATCCAAAGGATACACTTGAGAAGCACTTACAAACCTCCAAAGACAGAAATAGAGGCTCAAATAATCAAAACAAGAGATAATGCAGAAAACAAACAATAGGGATATATGGATATATATGTGGATAACTGCCATTCCAAGAAGAAATGAGCCCAGTGGGACACAATGGAACAAAAATGTTCCTATTATTAAGAGCTAAATCTGTAGACAAAGTACATTCCATGCACCTCGCAAACTAATGAAAAGACACCAAAACGTGGATATTGCTTGGAATATCCCTTGAATTTCAAGGGGGAAAAGAATACCACAGGCATTCAGGAAGGATGAGGGTGAGAGGGTAGGGGAGTCAACCATCAAAATAAAAAACCATGTGGCCTCTGAATTATCCAGTATTAACAACATAAGACTATAGAGCATCTACGGAGTACTGAGTGATAAAATACGTAACCCAAAATGCTCTATTCATCCAAGCTGCCATTCACATGAGAAGGAATCAAAAATACCTTCTCAGTTATATAAGTACTTAGAAAAGAGAACACTATAATTAGATGAAAGAAGTTTAAAAAAAAACACATTAGGTATTATAATAAATATAACTTGGGGTAAGCTCCATATTAAAAGACACAGGCACTCAGACTCTGAATTTTTAAATACAAAAAACCTACACGCTATCTGAAAGAAATACAGCTATTTTTCTAAAGGGCACAGAAAAGTTAAAAGAAAAAGTAAAATAAGAAGTTAAATGTAAAATTATACCAGGTAAACTCCAACAACAGAAAGCAGAAAGTACTTTATAAAAATCACTGGAATTAAAGGTGAAACCAGGAAATGCTTTACAAAAATGAGAAAAACTACAACTGAAAGCAGAAAACATAGAACAGGTCAAGGAGGACCTATTTTTACAGATTAGGAGTACAACCCATAATAAAATGTGAGCGGGCAGACATATATTTCTGTTAAATAACCCAGCAATGAAATATATAAAGTAAAATCAAAAAAGCAAAAGCTAACACCAAAAGAAACATTATACTATTGGAAGACATTAACAGATTCTCAAATTCTTGAAATAATAAATGGAAAAGCAAAATTATTAGGGCTCGTGAGGGAATCTGAAAAATGTGATTAATGTCCATGATATCTGAAATGGAGAAACAGACGTATATGTAGCAAACAGTAAGCCCCAAAACGGAAATGAAATATTTACACAAACTGATATTTGAAAAAAGGAATCCAAAACTTTCTATAAATTAACAAAAGCGGGGCGCCTGGGTGGCTTGGTCGGTTAAGCGTCCGACTTCGGCTCAGGTCATGATCTCACGGTCCGTGAGTTCGAGCCCCGCGTCAGGCTCTGTGCTGACAGCTCAGAGCCTGGAGCCTGTTTCAGATTCTGTGTCTCCCTCTCTCTCTGCCCCTCCCCTGTTCATGCTCTGTCTCTCTCTGTCTCAAAAATAAATAAACGTTAAAAAATTAAAAAAAAAAATAACAAAAGCAAAACCATCGTTGGCAACAGTCTCTCACAATTAACTAAAAATGAATAAACATAAATACTAATGTAAAAAAAGGAATCACAAAAATTTAATACTTTTAAATCATCTTTAAAGAGAACATCGGGGCGCCTGGGTGGCTCAGTCAGCTAAGTGTCCGACTTTGGCTCAGGTCATGATCTCACGGTCCGTGGGTTCCAGCCCTGCGTTGGGCTCTGTGCTGACAGCTCAGAGCCTGAAGCCTGCTTCAGACTCTGCGTCTCCCTCTCTCTCTGCCCCTTCCCTGCTCATGCTCTTTCTCTCTCTCTCTCAAAAATAAACACTAAAAAATTTTTTTAAAAGAGAACATCAAAACTAAAACTATGGTATGGAATATTTAGAAGAGAAAATAGTTACGACGCGTCAGAGTAGGTTTATAGAATGTGACCAAAAATGTACTCAGAGGAAAATTCATTGACTAAGCACTTTTATTACTAACCAGAGAAAAAGAAAGAGCTTAAGGATCAATTTTTTTAAATATGTCAAGAAAGCGAAAGGAGGGGGTTTAACATAAACATAATAATTTGTAAATGTTTTAAGTAGTCAGAGGTGACAAATTACTTCAAAGTTTTAAGAGGTGGGTAAAATAGGCCTGGATATTAGTTTTCAACCAAAAAACATAAGGGAGAAAAATCAGATTAGAAAATATAACCAGAGGACATTTTTTTTAAGTTGTATTCTTTCTATGCAAATATGGTTCAAATTCTTGATGAAATGAATAAATTTCTAATAAAATATAAATGACTAAAACTATTTTCAACCAGAGCAAGAGCAAAAAAATTACTGAAGAAAGGGTTACAGTGGAAAAGAATCCTCTCCAAAAGTATAACAAGATAGAGTTTTAAAGGCTAGTCCTTTTAAACTTCCAAAAGATAGATAATTCCCATGCAATATAAATCATTCCTGGCAGAGACAACAAATAAACATCTGGCATGCATGCTTAAACTCTCATTTCCTACACTCGTACAAAACACTAAATTGTTTACACATGACAGGACCTCAGAATCCTTCTCAACACAGCCATCTCAGCAGCTACCAACAGGTACACAATTTGCAGTATATTTATCCACCTTGTTCCAGATCATTGAAAATGATGGAAAGCTTCCCAATTTATAGCCCACTGTACTAGCATAATCCCCGTTTTAAAAATGACAAAAAAAGCACACCAAAAATAAAACCACAAGACAATTACACTAACGGAGATGGACACAAAATGCTGCAAGATGGATCCACGGTGTATTAAAACAATGGAACACCATGAACAAATGGGTTCCTTCCAGGATGGTTAATATTAGGAAATCTATTAATATAATTCACCACATCAGCAGGTCAAAGTTAAGAAAACCATACGGTCATCTGGGTATATAATGAAAGGTATTTGTTTAAAATTCATCATCCTTTTCTCCCCTCTTATTACTAACCAGTCTTACAGTGGGGCAGGGGATGATTCACACTCCATTGCAAAAGAAAAATTCAAACGCAGAAGAGCTAAAAGCACCCCTAAATCATACCACTCACCTCCATCTTGATAAAATTAAGAAAAATAAAAATAAACTTAGCAACTCAGAAGATGCTTACTTAATAATAAAGAATATGTAACGGGGGGCTCCTGGGTGGCTCAGTCGGTTAAGCGTCCGACTTCGGCTCAGGTCATGATCTCACAGTCTGTGAGTCTGAGCCCCACAAAAGGCTCTGCTGACAGCTCAGAGCCTAGAGCCTGGAGCCTGCCTCTGATTCTGTGTTTCCCTCTCTCTCTCTGCCCCTTCCCTGCTTGTGCTGTCTCTCCCTCTCTCTCTCTCAAAAATAAACATTAAAAAAATTTTTAATAAAAAAAAAATAAGAGTATGTATCAGAAACCAAAATAAAACTTCAGACTTAATTAGAAAATGCTAAAATCCTTCCTACTAAAAGAAGAAATAAGACAGTACAAGAATACATGTTATCCCTGCTACTATTCAAACTGCCTAGAAGGTCTAGTCAACCTACAAGAAAAAAAAAGGACAATGTTGTAAAAGAAGGGAAATGAATATTATCTGCATCTATTACAATCTATCTAAAAATCACAAGAAACCACTGGAATTAAGATGACAATATGCGGCTGGGGTGTGCCCGGGTGGCTCAGTTGGTTGAGTGTCTGACTCTTGATTTGGGCTCAGGTCATGATCCCAGGGTCACGGGATCAAGCCAAGCATCCGGCCAGCTCCATGGAGACCACTTAAGATGCTCTCACTCTCTCTCTCTCTCCACCCGCACCCCGCTCCCATCCCCCACTGGTGCTCGCTCGTGATCTCTCTCTAAAAATAAAAAAATTAATATTAAAAAAACAATATGGTAAGTTATCCACTAACAAAACAGCCACATAAAATCCAGTAGCTTTTCAATGTACTTGAATTAATTAGGCAAAGTAACACAATGAGGGAAATTATCCCCCTTACAGTCAAAAATACCAAATACCCAGGAACATACTTAAAAATACATGTCCAAGGGGTCCCTGGATGGCTCCATCAATTGAGTGTCTGACTCTGGATTTTGGCTCAGGTCATGATCCCAGGGTCATGGGATCAAGCCGTGCACAGGGGACCACACTGGGCACAGAGCCTGCTTGGGATTCTCATTCTCTATCTCTCCCTCTGCCCCTCTCCCCAGCTCGCATGCTCTAAAATAAAATAAAGTAAAATAAAAGTCCAAAACTTAGGTGGAAAACTTTAACGTGGGTCATTTAAGGGAACATGAACAAAGAAAGAGACAGACCACAACCTTAATGGACAAAAAAACATTATACTGTTAAGAACACCCTTCTATTCAATTAAATGCATACATTTAACACAATTACCATCACAAGGCAATTTTTACCTTTAAAAATGATTCCAGCATTCATCCGCTAGAATATGTGTAAGTGAGAGTAATGAAAATTTTGAAAACAGAATAATATGGAAAGACATTTACTAAATATTACAATATTTTTAAAGCAAAAATAACCAAAACAGGGTGGTACGGGAACTAAAGTTAACACACATAGTTGGATGTGTTGGGTCTGTTTCTGCACTGTAATCTATTAAATCTATCTGCCTGTATATGCCTATGCCAGGTCAACCCTCGTTCAGTTACTATAGCTTTAAGATATTTTAATACATGCATTTAGAAAATACGGACTCAAATCCACCCAGCTCTTGGTGGCAGTACTAGACAGCCAACTTCTCAATCCTTTATAACCCTTCAAACCACCCAGCCATAGACTAAGTAGGGCCCACGAAGCCATCCAGCCCAGGAGCAGCAAATGTGAACTAGGCTACCACCACATTGCCTTCCCAGTGGCAGACATCACTAATCAATCTCAGCACCTTGCCCACCGTGGCCTATCCATGGACCCAATAACCAACCACAGCTGGAATTCATAAGAAAACATGGACATCTGTGAAGTCCAATCTCTTCATTTTATGGGTAAATGAGTTTCCATCCTCATGACAATTTTGCAAGGCAGACCAGAAAAAGCTCATTATCTCATATTCTAGACAACAGTGCTTCCAAGAGGGAAAATGACACGGCAAACTCAGCCCGGGCCTGATAAGGGGCAGACCACACAACGCCAGGTCTCTTGCATCCAGCCCTACGGTCCTTCCATCCTCCATGTCCTATAACCCAAATGGGCTCCGACACAGGCCTAGTGAGCCTACAGGTAGCTGCCATTTTCTGTGCAAGAAAAAAAAAAGCATCCAGATGCAACTGGCCAGCTAACCCTTACATAGGACTTGCTATGTGTCAAGCACTGTGCTAGTGTTTTTAATATTAACCCCTCTAATGCTCACTCTGCCCATTTTGCAGATAAGGAAACCGATGCTAAGTAATTTGCCCAAGGTCATGTGGTCTGAAGGAGGCAGATGTGGGTTTTGCATCCCGGAAGTCTGGCTACAAAGTGGACATCCTTAGCCACTTTGCTGTCCCACTTTTCAGAGCAGCCGTGTAATGACTGTTTTTCCTGGGGGCATCACGTGTGCCACAGCACCTAGACCCACCCTGCACGCTCCCGCCAACTCACGCTGGACTTTGGTAAAATTACACCATAAAGAACATCTTCATATATAAGTATCTTTATATTTTAAAATCCTCCCCTTTAGATGTATTCCCAAAGAGGGATTGCCGGTACTAAGCTTTGAGAACCTCTGTTGATTTGGAAAGGAAATAGAGTAAACTCTTTTAAAAAGCGTTTTGTTGACTCACTTTGTTATTATGAAAGAGGTTCGTGTTCCATGAAGAAAACTTATTATATGCAAAAGAGAAAGAAAAAAAAAAAGACCCATAATCGTAGGCCTCTCCAAGTTCATCTCCATTAACAGTTTTGCTCCCTGGGTGTCACTGGAACCCCTGAGACCTCCAGTCAGTCGTCTGTGGGGAGTTGCTCCAAGCCCATCTCCAAGTTCAGTTCACCAACTCAGGAGCTCCACGGCTGCCTGCTTTGTGCACTCGTATCTTCAATGGGAAGTAACAAAGATCACTATTTATCACGAGGATGAGGGAGCCAAGCAGGCAGGACATTTCTGATCTGTTCCTTACCTGCTAGACAGGAGGTTTAGGTAAAGGGGCTCTGGGTTCCACCTGCTCAGGACAGCTGGGAGGTCCTGGCAGGAAAATCCAGGAGACAATTTAATGAATCATAGCCAGCAATTTTTTTGTAATAAAAAAAAAAAAGAATTAAAAAGCAGCAGAATGCAGGGGTGCCTAAGTAGCTCAGTCAGTTGAGCGTCCAACTCTTGGTTTCAGCTCAGGTCATGATCCCAGGGTCGTGGGACCAAGCCCCATGTTGGGCTCCTCAATGAGCATGGAGCCTGCTTAAGATTCTCTCTCTCTCTCTCTCTCTCTCTCTCTCTCTCTCTCTCTCTCTCCCCCTCTCCCCTGCTTGCATGCGCACTCTAAAATAAAAAAAATAAAATTTAAAAATTAAAAAACTGTATCAGAAAGCATCACTGGTGGTTAAGTGTAAATACTGTTCTCTGCTTTTGCTTTACCTTTATGAGTACGTGCATATGAGACGGTGATATAAAATGTTATTTCTTCCAGTGGGTCAGTCATGAACATTTGCTGCTGCCCAGCAGGGCACAGGCCCTGCAGAGGTCAGTTCTGTCAGGACACCAGGAGGCAGGAGTGAGATCGCATCTACAAAAGCACTTTACAGCATTAAACACTGTTCTGACTTCAGACCAGATCACCAAAGACTCGTTTTCTTCCTCTCATTTGCCTTTATTCCCCTCTAACTCCGCACCTACGTGCACCCCCTCAGAGACAAGAGTTCCGATACACTGAATATTCTGGTGGGCTCCCATGAAGGATAACGACATTTGGGCAGAATTTTGTGAGTCATCAGCTTTCAAGGAATTAGATTTATAATAATAAGTACTCAATGCTAAAAATTCACTGAAGTTCATCTTTCTTTGATGATTCATCTAATTTCATCAGCCCAGAATGCTCTATTCCAACCATTTCCTCCCACAGACCCATCTTTAGACCCTCAAATCCTATCTGTCCTTCAAACTCACACTCAAATACCACTTCCTCCAGGAAGTTGCCCTGGATTCTCTTTACCAGGATTCAACTTTCCCTCCACTAAATACCCTCAGCAACCGGTCTTAGAACACTGAACATTTTCTACAGCACGTTGTATGTGACTATGAACAGAATCCATATTGTTTCATCACCTTGGTGCCTATCAGGAGTCATCAGCCATAATTAGGACAATTATTTAATGGATAAATAAATTCAGAAGGTGTTTAGGATCTTGCAAGAGGAAGGATCATCACCCAAAAATGTTTTATCAGCATAAATGCAGAAAACCAAGTTATTAGAGAATTCTGGCTAATAAAATGAGATTAAAAATAATTTCCTGAAAAATTAATACGTGTGTAATAAGTAAAATATGTAAGAACAGACGTGAAATTAACACAGCTATCTCGGAGAGGTATGCAACTATGAAGTCTTTTTTACATATATGTTCTAGGTTTCCTCATTAAACATGAACCCTTTTCATAATAATAAAGTCAATGAAATTTTTTTTAAAGAATCTGCTACATTTCTTTTCCAAATCAACAGAGATTCCCAAAGCCTGGTACCAATAATTGTCCCAAAAGGGGCAGGATATATGGAAATGTATTAAAACTAATATCTACCCTTGATCCAGTAATCTCTCTTTGGGAATATATCCAAAGGAGATGGCTTTAAAATATCAGAATACTCTATTTATGAAAATATTTGTTACAGTGTAACCATATTAAAGAGAAATTAGAACCAACCTAAATGTGCAACAATAGAGTATGGGTTAAACAAACCACATTCTTTTCTGTGACTATTATGCAGTCTTTAAAAATGACAATGAGGAAGACAAAAGATGGGGGAAGGAAAAGGCAGGAGGCGAAACTAATACATTATGATTCAAATAATAAAAATATGCTTGTAAAATAACTAGAAGGAAATACACCGAAGTTTTAATAGGGAATATAAGAGGGCTGGCATTTATTTACCATGGTCTTTTTATTTCCTTACTTTCTGATTTCTCTGTAATATCATTAGGTTACTTTAATTATTTAAAAATTAACTTATTAAAACAAATATCAGCAAACATCTAACTGCGACCAGGGAATAATCTGTTTAGGAATATCGGTTTTGAATAAGCCATGACTACTGCTTCCCATCCCATTCAACAAGCACCTATTAGCGCCGCTCTGTGCCAAGGTACGCATGGTCCCTAGGGAAAGATACCTGAGCATCCCTGAGATACAGCGCATTGTGAAAAGTACTCCACAGACCTAACAGTTGGACTCAGGCTCTGTCACCTCCCAGATGTGGTGAATGAGAACATCAATTAGACACCCACAGTAAGTTCTCTAATGTCACTGAATTTCAGTTTCTGCCACTGTAGTGGCATTGAGGTCAGTCTGGATAATAAAGAGCGTCTGCCCAGTGAAAAAACACACTAGAAAGCAGCCCAACCTGGTGAACAACATACATGCTATTCTACAGGTCAGTTCTGAAGACATGATTCCAGTGCTCAGGTTTATCTGAAAGTGATCAAGTTAAAAACAGTATTATACCTGTACACTCAGAGAACATCAGAATCCAGAAAGAGACCTAAGTACATGGAAATTTAATATCAGAGAAAGACAGCATTTCAAATCCAGAAGGAAAAGGTGGATTATTCAATTCTTGGCGTTACAGCAAGAAGCTAGACATTTGGAAAAAAACAGAGCCTAATCTCTATGCCCCTCCTCCAAAGCAAATATATTCCAAATAGATAATCAATTCAAATGTAAGAAAACAAAGCATATACAAAATAAAAGAAGGATGAATTTTTTTTAACGTTTATTTATTTTTGAGACAGAGGGAGAGAGAGCATGAACAGGGGAGGGGCAGAGAGAGAGGGAGACACAGAATCTGAAACAGGCTCCAGGCTCTGAGCGGTCAGCCCAGAGCCCGACGCGGGGCTCGAACTCACGGACCAGGAGATCGTGACCTGAGCCGAAGTCGGCCGCTTAACCGACTGAGCCACCCAGGCGCCCCAGGATGAATTTTTTTTAATTCTTTTTTTGTTTCCAGGTATTTGATCTTACAAATAATTGTGAGTACTCATGCGTGTTTCACATGGTATACAGACAGACCTATTCCTTCTGTGAATGTTCCTGGAAGACAAATTGTTGATTTGTTCAGTAACATCAATGTTCAACTTTGTCTTTTCCCCGTCACAGCCATTTTTTAAGTGTACAGTTCAAGAGTGCTAAGTACATTCACGGTGTTGTGCAACAGATCTCCAGAACTTTTTCATCTTGCAAAACTGAAAGTCTATACCCTTCTACTTTCTGTTTCTGCCAGTTCGGCTACTTTCGATGTCTCACGAGGAGTAGAATCAGACAGTATTCGCCTTCTTGTGACTGGCTGGTTTCACTCAGCATAGTGTCCTCGAGGTTTATCCATATGGTAGCATGTGACAGGATTTCCTTTTTTTAAGGCTGAATAATATTCCATTTTATGCACAGGCCATATTTTGTTTACACCCTCATCCGTCAATGAACCTGAGTTACTTCCACCTCTTGACCACTGTAAATAACACTGCAATGAACATGGGTGTATAATCATCTCTTTGAAATCCTGCTTTGAATTCTTCTGGATATACACCCAAAAGTAGGATTGCCAGATCATATGAGAATTCTATTTTTAATTTTTTGAGAAACTGCCATACTGTTTTCCATAGCAGCTGCACCAACAGTACACAGGGTTCCAAATTTTCCATGCCAACACTTACTTTCTGGGATTTTTTTTTTTTTTTATAGTGACTATCCTAATAGGTGTGAGTGATTTCTCATTGTGGTTTTAAATTACATTTCTCAAATGATCAGTGACATTGCGTGTATTTCCATATGCTTGTTGGCCATCTGTGTACCTTCTCTGGAAAAATGTCTGTCCAAGTCCTCTGCCCATTTTTTAAAAATCAGGTTACTTGGTTTTTGTTGTTGCACTATAGGGGGTTCTTTATATATTCTGGAAACTAACCCTCATTCAGATATATGATTTGCAAATATTTTCTTCCATTCTGTAGGCTGCCTTTCACTATAAATTCTTAACGTGGGGAAGTCTTTTTAAGTGTGACACCAAAACAATATAGTCAGAATCCAAAACACAAAAATGTAAGCATTTTAAAAGTAAACATTTTATTGAACCACCACTAAACAGTGCTTTAAAAAAAAAAAAAAAGTCCAGGAAAAGAAATACTTGAAATCTAAACAGCAAACAAAGAGCCAATATCTCTAAAATCCAAAATTTATTGAAAAAATAAAGGAAGTGTGCCTTGGCAGCTCACTCAGTTAAGCATGTGACTTTGGCTCAGGTCATGATCTCACGGTTCGTGAATTTGAGCCTCTCATTGAGCTCTCTGTTGTCAGCGCAGAACCCACTTCAGATCCTCTGTTCCCCTCTCTCTCTGCCCTTCCCTCTCTCAAAAATGAACAAACATTCTAAAAAATAAATAAATAAAGGAGCTTCTGGGTGGCTCAGTCAGTAAGCATCCAACTTTGACTCAGGTCGTGATCTCACGACTCCTGAGTTCAAGCCCCGTGTCAGGCTCTGTGCTGACAGCTCAGAGCCCAGAGCCTGCTTCAGATTCTGTCTCCCTCTCTCTCTGCCCCTCCCCAACTCACATGCACACGCGCGCTCGCTCTCTCTCTCTCTCTCTCAAAAATAAACATTAAATAAACATTAAATTTTTTTTAATAAAGAATAAAATAAAGAATAAAAAAAATAAAAGAAAAGAAAAAACAGACCACCCCAAGCGAAAAATCAGCCAAATGCTTGAAGAGACAATTCACATAAGAAGAAATGCAAGTAGTTAATAAAAGTATACTAAGAAATGTTCAACCTCATTAGTTTGCCCATCAGGATATCAATGATTAAAAAGTGGCAATACAACATGATGGCCACAATGTATAAGATGAGCACTCACAATCTCCTAGTAGGAAGGAAAACTAATACCACCTATAGAATGCAAATATGTTATGATTCAGCAATCCGCCTTTTAGAGAGTAATGATAAAGAGATGACCACATAAGCTAGAAACCCTGCATGTAAAAGGTTTAGAAATAACCAAAATCCAATAAGGCACTGAGTTTAGGGACATATATACACAATAGAAATACAACGTAGTCAATAAAGTTAATAGGGACACATATACAATAGAAATACAATGTAGTCAATAAAGTAATAACAAAGATCTCTATTAACTGATGCAGGAAGATATCCAGGAGTTTAAAAAGAAAGCTGACTCGGAACAGCATGCAGAATATAATCCCATTTGTATAAAACTGTAATCGTATATATTTAAATATGCCGAGGGATGACTTAAATAATGCTCATCAAATGTGAACAGTGGTTGTCTCTGGGTGGTAGGATTTGGGGTGGTTTTCTCAAATAACAATCATATTTCTTCTATACTGCTTTAATGTTTTATGTAATGAATGTATTATTTTATAACTGGGGGGAGGGGGAAGAACCTGTTTTCACTTGGAAGAAAAATAAAAGTGGAGAACCAACTCTTGGACAGCCATCTCACACTCAGAAACCAGAATGGAGACAGTCTAAAGAATGGAGTCTGAGTGAGGACTCTGACACTAATTAGCTGAATGACCCCTGGGCAGGTTAGCTTCTCTGCACCCTGGTTTCCTCACCTGTAAAATAAATATGATGAAAATTCTATGTCATGGAGTTATTTGGGGGGGATAAAGAAACTAACACTGGGTAGGTTCTCAATAATAATTAGTTTCAGGGCGCCTGGGTGGCTCAGTTGGTTCAGCATCCAACTTCAGCTCAGGTCACGATCTCGCGGTCCGTGAGTTCGAGCCCCGTGTCGGGCTCTGTGCTGTCAGTTCTGAGCCTGGAGCCTGCTTCAGATTCTGTGTCTCCCTCTCTCTCTGCCCCTCCCCCACTCAAACTCTGTCTCTGTCTCTCTCAAAAATAAATAAAATATTAAAAAAAAATTTTTAAATAATTGTTAGTTTCATTCTTCCCTTTGAGCTCATTACTAAAAGCACCCTAGCTGTATCTAACCCATATTAGGTACTCAAAATGTGTCAGGAGATTGAATGGGGTAGATGGATGGATGAACAGATAATCCTAAGAAAGACATCTGAAGGACAGAAAGATGATAAGGGGAAATGGGTGAGTGGGTAGAATGGGTGAGATGGATGGATAGGTGAATAGCTACACAGATGGAATGATGAGCAGACAGATGGAATGGCAGCTTGTATTTTCAAAGATGACCACACTAATATACACACCCTCCAACACGTTTGATGTCACACTGACACAATGGGGCTTACGGCTCTCCTCTCGAAATGGGACATGTCTTTGTAACTGCCTCAACCCATAGATTGCGGTAGAAGTTATGCTATATGACTTCTGACACTAAATCATAAAAGGAGACACTGGGTCTGCTTGACTCTATCTCTGTTGGGACATGTGCCTTGGGAGACTCAAGGTGCCATATAAAGTCAGGCCATGTATGAAGCCTCCATGCTGGAAAGACCCCATGACATGGATGGATGGATGGATGGATGGACAAACGGATGCCCAAGGAGTTCTAACTTCTTAAGTCTTCCAAATCCTGGCACCAGATATGAGAGTAAAGAAGGTCTGAAGATGACCCTGGCCACCATATGACCACAGTCACAGAGAAACCCTAAACCAGACCAACCGATGGACCTACTCCCAAATTCCCGACCCACAGAAACCGTGAGAGACAATAAACAGCATTGTGTTAAGCCACTAAGTTTTGGGGTGATGTGTTACATGGAAATTGGTATCTGAGACAGATGGTGAAAGGAGTCTGAGGCTGAATGCATGACCTCTCTATGCGGAGCCCCGGAAATCAGCCACATCTTGTACTAAATACCAGGTCTTGTACACTTCTGCTGTCTGTTCCAAAAGCCTCCCGCTTACCTTTCTATTCCAAGCCTTTCTCACCTCCACTATTTATACTTCCAAAAGCCAGCCCTCCTCCAAGCTCTGACTTGGACCAACTGCCCTCCTGCCCCTGAACAAACTAACAGAACATGCTTTCTGAGCAACTAGTCCAAGCCCTGACTGTATAATAGGGCAAATGGAGGCCCAGAACAGGGAAAAGAGATTACCCCAGGCTCTGGCTGAGTTGGAAGCAGGGCTCAGACTTGAGACTATGGTTCCTACCGTGAAGCCCAGAGTAATTTCTCCTCCAACAGCCCGTGGGCTCCAGGTATCCCCAAGTTTGAGCTGTGCTTCCACTGCTTACTGCCAGTGATGGTAGTCCCATCGGCCAGCCAGCATCGCCGCAGGCCCTGGCTGGGACATGCCAGAGCTCCTGGCTCCAAGCATACCTTACATCTGTCTGGGCATAAATTTGCATTCTGAATCCAGGAGGCCCCGGTTCCAAGTATGTCAAATGTAATTAATTACAGCAAACCTTCTGCAACTGTTTTCAAACGCAGTATTAAAGGCTCTGTGAGCATGAAACACACAAGCCACCGGCCGGCTGAGGAGCACGGGGAGCTGGGGAATGGGGGACTGGGAGTCCCAGATCCAGGCCCCATGGAGTGGGGAGGGCAAGTTCCCGAGACCCCAGGGTCCAGTTCAGCCCCACTGCGAAGGGGAGGGCATCCAAGGGAACTGGTTTCAAGTCCTAGCCAATCACCGATGCCACAACTTGGACAAGCAACTTCACCTTCTTTGACCGGAAGCGAGAATGTTTAAGACTCAGCACCTCAAAGGGCTGCTGTGAGCCTCGTCTGTGGCCACCATCTGAAGTTGGAGCCGATCACCACTACCAGCTGTGTACCCTTTCACCTCTGATTCTCAATTCCCCAATGTTTAAAAAAAAAAAAAAAAAAAAAAAAAAGCCTTCCTTTCCAGGGTGACTGTATTCACCGACGTATTAATAGATGTTAAATGATGAGCCCGGTGCCTGGTATGTAAGAGGCACCTGGCAAATGTGCCATGATTACTATATTTTGAGGCAGAAAAATTCTATTTTGCAAAAATCAGGTGAGATGAAGAATGCTCAACGTCAGCCTTTTGACAGAAACAGATCCTGAGTAAAAATCAAAAATTTGTAAGGTTGAATTTCCAACACATGGCTCAAACTCCTTTCAAAACACTGACAGCCAGAGAACTAAGTTACAAAGGTGGAGACTTGTGTTCGAGTCTAGCCAAATCTGCTGTCCTGTCCCGCCCCCCTGCCTGTACCAGGTTGGAAATCAGGAGAGCCGGATGACCTCCTCATCCTGCCAGCTCCATCCACTACTACAGTGTGCCCTCTGGTCTTCCAGAAGCCTTGCTTCCCAAATCTCTACACAGAACACACATGACTTAGCAAGAGAATGACTTGTGGCCACTCGGGTCCCTAAATCCATAGCCCCTAATGTGACCTGGGTTTCTATGCCCAAACCAGCCCACAACTATGCTCTGATTCATAAACCCTGGTTCAACCCCAAATTCTAAATAGACCGGAATTTTCTGGCAAGTGGCGAGATCGCCAGGGGTAATCTTTTAGATTTGTTTTTGCTTGTCTTGTTAGATATACTTTCTTCCAAAGTGTTTAATTAATGTTTAGGGGAATGGATAAGCAAAGTGGAAAACAGTTTAAGTTTTCCTTCCTAAATTACCAATCTCTTTCTCTCTCTGTCCTAAGTTCCCTCCATTTAACCACCTAGTTATACTGATGCCTACACCATTACATCATCCTTCTTCCCAATTCCAAACTCTGCATTCTTCACCAGTTACCTGATGAAGCCGGGTGCGGTGGGGGCAGACTTTTAGATCAGCACTGTCCATTAGAACTGTAATACAAACCACATAGGCAATTTCAAATCTAGAAGCAACATTATTTTTGAAAAAGTGAAATTAACTTTATTAATATATATTCTTTAACCTAATATATAAAGGGCTATCATTTTACCTTGGAATCAATATTTTAAAAATTATTACTGAGGGGCGCCTGGGTGGCTCAGTCAGTTAGGCATCTATCTGACTCTTGACTTCGGCTCAGGTCATGATCTCACGTTCATGGGTCCAAGCCCCGCATCGGGCGCTGTGCTGACAGCTCAGAACCTGGAGCCTGCTTCGGATTCTGTCTCTCTCCCTCTCTCTCTCTGCCCCTCTCCTGCTAGCTCTCTCTCTCTCTCTCCCTCTCAAAATAAATAAACTTACAAAAAAATTATGACTGAAATCTTTTACAATCTTTTTTTCCCTCTGAACATTTCAAAATCCGATGTGGACTCTACACTTACAGCCACATTTCAACTGCTCAACAGCCACAGGTGGCCAATGGTTACAATACACACTGGATGGCACAGACGTAGATCATCTCTACAAACCTTTTAAGCCCTAGACTCCCCAGATCCAAAAAGACAACTAGCCTTACAACAAATTCCACTTCTAGCCAGTAGACCCCCAGGGAAGTGACCCCTCCCTGGGGCCTCGTTCCAGGCCAGTTTCAGTTTTATTTCAGATCAGTTTCACTTTCTGCTTTTTTTCCAGTATACATTATAAGAAACGCCCACATAAACACACTTAAATTTTTAGTTATTTTTCCCTGTTGATGAAATTAAAAAAAATTTTTTTTAAATCTCCGGCATCCAAAGATGTGATCTATTCCAAGTACCCTGGCTATGTCCACTTAGCTAACAAAACCCTGAGCCCAAAATAAAAGAAATGCAAACTCTCCACAAAATTTCACCTGATAAAAATCCCCATCCTTAGTTCTCCACAAAAATGCTGGGACTGGCGAGAATTAGTCCAGCAGAGAGGGTCAAACCTGAGTGACAGAATGGCTAGCCCCTCGGGCATGCCGTCTTGGACAGTAACACATCCACTAAGCTTCTGACTCTGAATGTTACCAGTAAATCCCAAGCCAGGGGCTTTGCCCAGGGACACTCCAGCCTCCTCCGCTCTGCAGAAGTCATTCCTACCCATGGGGTGGAGATGGCAGACTTCTTCCTCCCTGGATCCCCCGACTCCCCCAAAACGAGGGCTGGCCCCAGGGAATTCAAGATTCCATCCCTGACACAGAGCTCACTTCACTAGAAAGCAGGTTTTTCTGGGTTTTCTATAGCAGACTAGGGGAACCAAGCATCACCTGACTCCATCTATTCTCTTTAGCTCATAGATGAAGCCTCCTTCTGCTTTGTCAGCCAAAATATTTATATCATTTTTCTGTCGACTCAATACCGTCCTCACCTTGGCCTCCCTCCTTTCCTTTTTCTTTCTCCCTCTTTTCCTTTTTAAGAAAAGAAAGGAGTTGTTGCTAACATGTTTCTCCAGTTCTTCACTGTTTATAAAGCACTTTTAAATCCATTAACTCACATGATGCTTGCAGGAAGCCTATCAGGGAATATACAAGTGAACTGTTCTCCCACTTAACAGATAAACAAACAGAGGCTCAGCGCCCAGTGCCTTCCGGGGCTGGGCAGGTCACATTCGTGGGAACTGTCTGGAAAGGCAGAGTACATACCCTGTCCAAGGCCTACAAATTCCAAACTTTTTAAACCTGCAGCCGGCATATAAAATGAAACAAGATAAGGTGCCTTTGTGGGCACCCATCTATGACTCTGGGGTTCCACAATTTCCCAACAGGGCACCTACAAATAATGACTGGTGCTAGTTATAAAAATGCATGTGTAAAAAAAATAACACATATGTAGGGCTTCAGTCTCAAAAGCATTTTCAAGGAGGCCTGGGTGGCTCAGTCGGTTAAGCATCTGACTTCAGCTCAGGTCATGATCTCACGGTTCATGAGTTCAAGCCCTGCAAGGGGCTCTGTGCGGACAGTGCGGAGCCTGCTTGGAATTCTGTCTTTCCTTCTCTCTCTGCCCCTTCCCCGCTCCCTCCCCACCCCCATCTGAAAAATAAAGCAATAAACTTTTAAAAAGATATTTTAAAAATAAATAATAAAAAGTATTTTCAAAAAAAAAAATAGAGACAGCATATTCAAGAATGTCCTTTCATTTGATTCTTGTGGAGGATTATTTCCATCCCATTCCCCAGATGTAGAAATTAAGATTCCTCAGGGCTGAGAAACTTGCCTGTGGTCTTAAGTATGTGCAACAGCAAACGTGTTACATACCTAGGTCTTCATCCAGGAACCCGGGGGCCTGCCTTGCCCCTCTGCCATGTCATCTATACTACTCGAGTGGGGGACACTGCCCAACCCAGTGGCCCAACCACCAGCATCTCCCCCTTTGAAATCTGATCACTCCGGGATCAGGCAGAGAAGCAGGTCACCCAGCCCTGCTTTGATGAAAACCCCAAGGGTATCTAATTATAACAAGGAGGGAAGGGAGGAGTCAGAATCCTCTATTTCTCAAGACCAAATTAACTTTAATTTCATTTGACACAGTGTATGTGCTAGTAGGAAAGGCGATGGTTGAGGAGTTAGGAAATCTAAGGCCTGAAGTTTCATCTCTGCCTATTCACTGAGGTTCTGGGCAAGTAACTCCACCTCCCTTCCTGTGTGTGTGCGTGTGCGTGCGTGCGTGTGTGTTTATGTGTGTGTCTGAGGAACTAGATCAGCAATGACAAATGACAAATTGGCTTCATGTCCCATACTAAACTCAAGGGCTGGTTGCATCATACTAAGAAAGAAGGACTCTGAGGTCACTGGCCAGACTCCATGGAAAAGAGTGCCAAGATCGATTAG
Source organism: Panthera uncia (assembly GCF_023721935.1). Lineage (NCBI taxonomy): Eukaryota > Metazoa > Chordata > Mammalia > Carnivora > Felidae > Panthera > Panthera uncia. The sequence goes on along the minus strand of NC_064807.1, from coordinate 71,779,213 downwards.
CAATGTCTGCCACAGGCTTGCAAATGGCGGGCAGCGGTATGTAGATTACTCACTTAACGGCCCTGGACTAGATAATGAACAAGTAACATGTTGCAAGTGAAAAACAACTCTGCCCTTTACAACTCTTTCTTCTCACAACCCCTCACAACTTTTTGTAAGGACCCAGTACTGCAGGCATCGTCACCATCATCCCCACTTTACATATAAGGAAACAGCACAGGTAAATGAAGAACTTTGGCAAAGATAAACCGTTAAGCAGCAGAGCAGGCAAGGGAGCCAAGCCTTATCCCTTCAATTTCAACCTGTTTGCTCTACCCTTGGAAATGTCAAACTGGTGCCCCACCACAGGTGGAAGATACTAAGCCTCCCTCCCACACACTACTTTCAGCTTTTAGACAAGGGGCACAGCAAAGTTACGAAACCCATCCAAAGACATGGAAGGGAAGGGGTGCTAATTCAAAGTTCCAGATGCTTCTTCCCAAGGCCAAGTCCCACCCTCACTGCACAAGTGGAGAAGCCAAGCTCAGAGCTAAGTGAGGCAAGCAAGAGAATTGGAAGTCCCTAATGTCACAGTCCACCCCAGCAAGAATATGACACCCTATCTCAATTCTAAGATGCCTTCTACTATTAAATACACCATTGCCATCGACAACAGCTTTCAGTGATGAAGAAAATGAAAGGGAACGCACTGACAGAAAACATGTATTGTTAAAACCACCCCAATTTCAGAAAATTTGAACATGTGCAAACATAACATTGAGGAAATATGGTGTCCTTCAACCTGGGACCCTGTGCTCCCTTGCTGGACACCAGCATTAAAAGTGACTGTTTTAGGGGCACCTGGGTGGCTCAGTCGGTTAAGTGTCCGACTTTGACTCAAGTCATGATCTCACAGTTCGTGAGTTCAAACCCCGCATCGGGCTTGCTGCTGTCACCCAATCAGCACGCAGCCTGCTTCGGATCCTCTGTCCCCCTCTCTCTGCCACTCCCCCACTTGCACTCTCCCAAAAAAATAAGTATTTTTTTAAACGACAGTGTTTTATAAAGCTTAAGAAAAAAAAACAAGCAAATATACAGAATGTCCTCATATTTCTCCCGTTAGGTTTTCCTTGAATCTTTGGCATCTGCAAACCATCATCCCACCATGGATAAGATCTGACTGAACATCAAATCACACATTTAGCTGCCACTCATTTAAGGTGTTCCAGGTGTGCTACAAACAGCCCCCCGGTGCCCCGTTCCTGGGCCCATGACCAAGACAACCAGCCCCTAGAGCAAACACACAGGGTACCAGGGTACTACCCAGCCCTTCTGCCTCAAGGCTCTCCCCATTCCCACCACCTCAGAACTGAGTCCATTCGCCATACCTGCCCATCAGCCATCTGGATGATAGCCCTACCTGGCCCCCCATCCGTTTTAAAGAAATAGTTTCTATGGGAGGAGTGAAGAGGGTGGAAAACTCTTTCAAAACTACCCAAAACGTGTAAGGTCAAAGGAGTGTTATCACTTTCCGAAGAGTCCCTCTGATGTATTACTCCGTATGACTCCAAAGAAGGCACGGGCTTCAGCGCCAGCTCTAGGAACATGTGCTTAGTGCATTTCCTAGTAAAAGAGTGCTTTTACTAAATAGCCAAACCCAAACTGGTCACCTACTCTTTGACCAAATAGCCAAACCCAAACTGGTCACCTACTCTTCACTAGACTCAAATCCAACAGATCTGAGCTATTTCCAAAAAGTCAAATTAAGTCATCAAATCTTTATTGAGCTGCTGCTCTGTGCCAGACCCTAAAATGAATAACCCATGCTCTCTGCCCTCAAGGAACTCACAAGCTGGCTAGAGAAACAGAAAGGCAAACAATTAAGTCTCATCTGTGAGCCTACGGTATTTGGGGAGTACTGCGGGGTGGGCACAGATAAACTCCACCTGGGGTCGTGTAGGGACTCCACAGAAGGAGAACATGCCAGTGGTCTTGGGGGTGGGGGGGTTTGGTTCCTCAGAGTGGAGATGAATGAGGGGAAGGGCACTAGAGACAGGAGGCCCAGCAGAACAGAAGCTCGAAGGTACACAGTTCACCCGGGATTAAGATTCATCCCTTTTAAAGACTGTGCCACAGGCTTTGAAACGAATCCAGAAATATTCAGAGGAGCTAGAGCATCCCTGGAATGAACGCATTAAGAACACTTTTGACAAGAAAGACACGCAAGGTCTAAGAAATGTCTCATCCCCGTGTTTTAGAGCAACAACCAAAAAAGTGGACCTTTTCTAATGTTACCTAACTCTGCCCAGTGAAGATAAGGCCCCAGGTTTCCAGAACCAGAAAAACTGTTGTCACTGCAACTCAGTCTCCCCAAATGGAGACCCACTGGCCACTGGGTCAACAGGTAACTGACATGTATTGACCACCTTCTAAGGACCACCTTCCTAGGACTGATGGGTGTATTCACATGTGCTGCTTTCACATCATCGTAAAATGGCCCTTCAAGGTCGAGAATATAACCCCCCTCTTTCCAGATGTAGAAGTTGTGGTTCCACAACCAGAAGTGACTTTCCCAAAGTGACACAAAGCTAACCATGCCATAAGGCTGGATTCCAAACTCTGGTCTGGTTGATTTCAAATCCCGCTTTCCATTTCACCAACTGGGAGGATGTCAGAAAACGTCTAGCTTCTGACCTAAGGCCCTGAGGTCTATCCGGGGCAGTTCTCTGGCAGTCCCATGCTCCGCTCGGAAACGGACCCCACTGACAGACCATCCTTCCCCCTAATCCCCCTCCTGTCAGATCCCAACCCTGGTCCTATGCACCTGCTGTCTTCCTATACCTTCATCTTTCTTTCAGGCAATACTTTATTTAAAACCCATCTCCTACAACTGCCTCCTGCACTTGTACTTCTCAACTTCAAGGGCACACATGCTGAGACACATCATCCTGGGGTTTCTAGCCGTCATTTGTCATTTTTAACTAAAGCATTCTGGCCTAATCCTGGCAGAAGACTGCTTGGGGACAAATAAAAGAGAGGTGTGGACCACTTCAGCCAGAAGAGGCTAAATGGTGGAACTCATCACCACTATAGGCTGAAACACCGCAGAGCATCTAGGGCTCAGGAAGGAAGTCCCACCAAAAAAAACCAAGAGCTTTGAAAGATGTGTCACTAACCTTCTGAGGCCACCCTGTAACAACAACTAGACGGAACACTGGTCTGGCCCTGTGCTGTCCAAGACGGAAGCCACTAGCCACAAGTGGCTAGTGAGCACCTGAAATGCGGCTAGTCAAAAAAGACTTAATACCTCCCAAAGAAAGAATATAAAATATCACATTAGCAATTCTTTATATGAATGAGATGCTGGAATGATGGTCTGGTGGATACACTGGGTTAAATAAACTATATTATTAAAATGAATTCCACCTGTTTCCTTTTACTTTGGGAGGGGTATCACTAGAAAGCTTAAAATTATGTGTGTGGCCCACATTTGTGGCTCAAATTGTATTTCTACTGGACAGTGCTAGTCTGACACATGTTAAAAGATGAGAAGACAAAGACAGCAAATTCTGGAGTTTCTAGGAAGCACATACACAGAAAGATACTCCCAGAGTCCGATTAAAATTTAAGTACGGCACCAACACAAAGTCTGCAGTTCCAGAAACATTCTTCTGGCAATCTGAAGTAAACGTGCAGAATAAAAGTAAGCGTGGCTGCTCTCCCCCGCACCAAGCCAGGTATGCCGCACTTCTTGAAAGTCCCCTTTCCGGGGGCGCCTGGGTGGCTCAGTCGGTTAAGCAGCCGACTTCGGCTCAGGTCATGATCTCATAGCTTGTGAGTTCAAGCCCCGCATCGGGCTCTGTGATGGCAGCTCAGAGCCTGGAGCCTGCTTCAGATTCTGTGTCTCCCTCTCTCTCTGGCCCTCCCCTGTTCATGCTCTGTCTCTCTCTGTCTCAAAAATAAAACATTAGGGGCGCCTGGGTGGCGCAGTCGGTTAAGCGTCCGACTTCAGCCAGGTCACGATCTCGCGGTCCGTGAGTTCGAGCCCCGCGTCAGGCTCTGGGCTGATGGCTCGGAGCCTGGAGCCTGTTTCCGATTCTGTGTCTCCCTCTCTCTCTGCCCCTCCCCCGTTCATGCTCTGTCTCTCTCTGTCCCAAAAATAAATAAAAAAACGTTGAAAAAAAAAATTTTTTTTTAAATAAAAAAATAAAACATTAAAAAAAAAATTAAAAAAAAAAAAAAAGAAAGTCTCCTTTCCGGCAAGAGAACGTGCCAGAGATGCTGCCTTCACCCTGGCACCCGTCTTTCCAGGCTTCTCCAGGGCCAACAGGCTGGAGTGTGTGCCCAACCACCAGGCAGCTGAGACTTCTTCACGGGGCAGGGGGAGCGTAAGGCAGGCTCAGCCAGGGGACAAACCACACACCTACTCCATAGATCTACTCCACAGGGTTCAGGTTAAGTCAACTGGGATGGTAAGTTAGGAAAGCGTTAAGTGGGGAAGTGCGGGCTGTGTGCAGCGTATCCAGACAGATCTGCAACACTGGTCCAGTACCTTGCTGACTCCTTTAACTGTGACTCACAGTTGGGAAATTACACACATAGGTGCACACGCCTATCGGCAAATACAAATCAAACCAAGTTTCGCGAGACCACGCTTACCTTCCACATCGCACTCTGCCTCTGCTATTTTGTGTCCTCCTGTACTCGCTTCCATTCTTTTCTCTAGGTTTATGCCAATCGCGAGCCACTAATTTCACGGTCATGCTTTACAACCTAGCCTGGGTGTGGTGGATAACAAGCGTACTCTTCACTCTGTGATGGACGCTGCACCCCTCTCTCCAGAATACGTGCATCCAGATGTGACCCTCAGGATCCTTCTCAACACAGTGATCCAGGCAGCTACAGCCAATCACTGAAGTCAGAATCAGAGATGAAATCTATTTTTGATTATTCTTGTTCTGATCCAAAACTCTCAAAAACTGAGGCTCAGGAGGAAAAAGTGATTTGTCCAAGGTCATATGGCGAGACCTTGGGTGAGCCATGGCACCTGTGGACCCACAAAACCACTTCACTTTACATCACCAGGGAGGAGACACAACTGACACAAAACATTACGAGAACGTGGAAAAAATTTAAATTTTCACCATGACCGTGAAAAGTCAGCTTATACATCCACTAAAACACGGCAGGGAAGTTCTTATCACCCCACCAAGAAGAAGACATGAGGATTCTGAGGTCAGAGGAAGCAACGTGCCAAGAGCTGAGTCAAAGGTTGGGGGAAAATCTGTATGTGACAATGGAAGAGTTTTGAAACTCTGTTTCTCAAATGAAACAAACCATTGGCTGTTTATTTTCTAGAACCAGAGAGAGGTCAGCCTTCCACTGACCAGCCATCTTTGTTGCTTTTCTTCTGCAAAAGCAAGAGCCCTTGTTCAAGTTCACCTCTGTGCAGGGCTGAAAGTATAAGCAAACCCTTTTTCCTAGCTTGGTCCAAAGTCAAGCTATAAAGCAGGCCCTTGAAATTTCAAACCTTATTAGAAGGAAAAAAAAAAAAAAAAAAAAAAAAAAACCTCCTTAGGCAGAAAAGCAAAACATTAAGTAATAAGAGTCTCTACTGTGAAACAGTATAAATGATCTTTCACCAAAATAACTCAGCCCATCATCAAATTACCACCCCTCAAGTCCAATTTGCCAGATTTTTTGCCCAATATTACAAGAGAGTTTGGTGAACAGACATAGGCTAATAAAAATTAACTCATATATCTATTCTGGTCACACTTCCATCTAAAATAGGAGGTGAGAGAGGCAAGGCCTAGGTCAGATCTCAGTCCTGGGAGACGCCAATAGAAACAAAAGAGAACTGACCCCGCCCCCAACAGTACCATCATGCACCTCTATTTCCTTTACAACAAACATGATCAGAATAACCAATTTTTTTAAAAAAGGAAAAAACAAGTCTACAAAACAGAAATGATTTTCAAGTCCTCACCAGGGGTTCCCCTTAAGCCATAGACAACACGTCGAAATTTCAGCAGAATGGAATTGAAAATCTGAGTTGTGTGTCAGGAGACCCAGGACACACAAAGGACGTGCTGCAATATTTTTATTCCTTGCACCAGAAAGAACCTGTTATCTACAACCCTGACTTTTTCTCAGATGCCCAGTAGGGGTGCCCACCTACCCCTCCCGGCCTGGGGTATAGCTCCCCTCCAACACTTGCTGAACTCAGGCCTACTGTCTCATGAGGCCTCCAGAGCCCTCGGAAATTATAAATTCTTTGACCGTCCTAGGCATCGGCCTAAATAATTCAACAGGAAAAAAAAATTTTTTTAATTATGCTACTTAAAAAAAAAAAAAAAAAAAAAAAGCTCATTCCAAATATGTCAGAATGTGGCCAGTCAGCCCTGAAGGATTTCGTTACTAAAAAAATAAAATCTCCTAAATGCAATGGCGATGATGGGAAGTGTCGAACCTCTGCCGCTGTCAAATCTATTTCACAGAATTCACATCCCCTCAGAAATTTGAATCTCCACAAAACGGGGTAGGAATGCATGAACTGGGGCCACCATTTTTTCCAAGACCAGCTGGTGGCTGGCGAAAGGGACACAGGGTTTCCTGTCCTAGCCCTGTGTGACCCACCATCAGCCCCCAAGCAAGGTCCCACCAAGATTCCCCACCCCCCCACACTTTGGAGAGAAAAATTAAAACTTTTTTTTTTTTATTCAAAATCCCCAGCAAGTTCAACCAGATACTAAACCATCACAAATAACCCTTCAACTTTGGGTGGGTACCTTATTTCCATCTGTTAAATTTTAATTCAGTCAATATTTGTCTTCTAAAAAAAAATTTTTTTTGTTTTTGTTTTCCCCTTCGTGTGATTTCATTTTAAGGCCACAAAACTACATCAAATACTGTTTGCATTTGCGTTCCCATGTTCCAACATGTTCCAAAGGCAAGTACGTCTGGGTTTAGCTTTTGTGTGTATTTTTTTTTTTTTTTGCCTTTAAAAAAAATTAAATTTTGCAGCTAGAATCAGCTGAATTGGTGTTTTACTCCATTTTTTTCAGCAAACTTAAGTGTTCCACTAGAAAAGATGGATAAGAATCAGAATTTTGATCTCCTCTCTGTCCTTCCCTTCTTTTATCTTTCCTTCTTAAGTCAGTAAAATTTGTGTTTTTAAAATCACAACCCCCCCCCCCCGCCAAAAAACTGATCAAAGCTAATGGATTTTCTTTTCCCCTTTGAAAGTAATCAAATTTGTGAAAAATACCAAATGCTAATAAACTACCAACCCCACATCACAATCAAAGAGGCCTAAAACCAATCTGGATTTTTTTTTTAAATAATAAATTTTTCAAATTGGAAGAGTAAGCAAGCACAGAGAAGGGAAAATTCTCTCCTACCAAGGATTCTTCAACCCTTGTCTTTATCAATTGATTCAGTTGCATGTCATAAAAAATGAGCTTCTGTGAATCCACTGTTAGTTTTTTCATAATAATGTTAATTATGCATATCTTATTTTAATGGCGGTCTCTCCTACAAATCTGTGGGCTACTCAATTTGTATAATGTGATGAATTTACATTTTTTTTCCCCACTGAATATTGCTAAAAAAGGTTCCTGACATTTTCTGGATAAAACAACAACAAAAAACGAAATGCCTAGACCTTTCAGGAAACAAAATCAGAAAATAGTCTTAATTATTCCATCAAAACAAAAAACAACCAAAAAAAAAACAACAACAACAACACAAAACCCAACAAATCAGGGAAAAAAGACAGGATTTCACTAACTTTTCCAGTTTCTGTTTTTCTTTAGAACCTTGGGATTTAAATGCAGTAAAACATAAATGCGAAATTAAAAAAAAAAAAAAAAAAACTACAATTTTTGGGTGTGTCCAAAGCCAACATTTTAGGGTCTATTTTCTCTTTGAAATCCTTCCCCCTCGAAAACAGAAAAACTTTACATATTACCAAATGGTGAAATTAGTCTTTTCTGCCCGCTGGGCTAAACAAGTTCCAAATTACAATGAAGTACAATTTCTAATTGCTTCATAAAGCCAATTCTCCCAGTTTTCTCTAAACTCAACAATTTCCCTCCTTTCCTCATTCCAATTAGTTTTTTTCTCAAACTAAAAGGAGTTGGAAAGCCAAAATGACTTCAGTTTTAGGAGGCTTTCTCCTTTCTCCCCCTCAAAAACTGAATTCATTCAAATTCCAGCTTAATTTTCATTTACATATTATCTGGATTTGGCTTCAGAAATAAAAATTGTCTCCATGTTCCCAGAAAGATCAAAGTGAAAATTTTCACCCCAAAAAAGAAAAAAAAAGAATCCTTTCCCCCTCCGCTGCCTTAGAGTGCAAACTTTTGAAAAAATAAGAAATAAAAAATATTTCTTTTCAATTTTAATTTCTTTTTTTTTATTTACAAAATAGTATCCTCTAGGTGGCGTCGTTTTAATGGGAAAAAACTACCGTTTGAAGAAAAATTAGAAAAAAAAATTGAGAAAGGGAAATATGGCCTAAAAAAAAAAGACTGTTGCAAAGATGGGGTGCCAGAGGGGAAAGACCTCCCGGGGGGGGTCATCAGGGACCCCGAACGCAGAGGGGGTCAGGGGGAAATTGCAAATTTGGGGGGGAGGGGGGAGAGCTGGAAGGGGTTGCATTTTTGCAAAATGTGAATTGTCCAAACTGAAATGGCTGCTCTGTTCTCTCGCCGCTTTGTTTTCTGGGCTCCGGTCCGAGCCCGGGGCTGGAGGGGGCGCTGGGTGGGGGCCCGAAGAGACCCCCGCGTCACCCCCAGCCTCCTCACGCCCCGCGGCGTCCGGGGGGGGCCTCCCCAGACCCCGACCCCCTGGTTTGCGCCCACAAAAAGCCCGCAAACGTGCCCAGGCACTTTGCATTTTGCAAATCTTGCAATGAAGTGGCGCAGCGCCCCGGGCCCCGGCCCCCCGGGGTCCCCCGCGCGGTGCATGCCCCCGGCCCCCCGTCGTACCTGCGGAGCCGCCGCGCCGCCCGGCTGGTTCATGGGTCCGTGCGGGAGGAGGCGGCCCCGGCGCGTCCTGCTCCTCCCGGGCCGGGCTGCTGGTGCGCGCACAATGCCGCCGCCGCCGCCGCCGCTGCCGCCGCCGCCGCCGCCGCCGCTCCCT
>NC_064807.1:71703707-71765087 GCF_023721935.1 Panthera uncia | reverse complement strand
ATGTGTCTGTCTATCGATCTATCTACCATCTATGTGTCTATCGATCTATCTACCATCTATGTGTCTGTCTATCGATCTAGCTACCATCTATGTGTCTGTCTATCGATCTATCTACCATCTATGTGTCTGTCTATCGATCTATCTACCATCCATGTGTCTATCGATCTGTCTATCTATCTACCATCCATGTGTCTGTCTATCGATCTATCTACCATCCATGTGTCTGTCTATCGATCTATCTATCTACCATCTATGTGTCTATCGATCTATCTATCTATACCTACATGCAAGTATGTCATATACCTATGAGATAAAGCACTAACATAGGACCACACATTCACAATTAGTGAATCTGGGTAAAGACAATGTAAGAGTTCTTTGTACAATTCTTGCAACTATTCCATATAACTTTGAGGCTATTTCAAAATAAAAAACTAAGAAAAGTCATACAGCGGGGCACCTGGGTGGCTCAGTCGGTTGAGCGTCCAACTTCGTCTCCGGTCATGATCTCACGGTTCGTGGGTTCGAGGCTGCATCGGGCTCTCTGCTATCAGCTCAGAGACTGCTTCGGATCCTCTGTCTCCCTATCTCTCTGCCCCTCCCCCACTCGCTCTCTCTCTCAAAAATAAACATTTTAAAAAAAAAGAAAGAAAGAAAAGTCATATATCTGAAATGTTTGAAAAAGCCAGAAGCCTACACCGAAATTACTTTCACCAGAATGAACTCTTTTTTCATTGTATATTTGACAACAAAATTTCGCTCATTGATCACTGGTTTGTCCACATCAAAATCTGCCGATTACTTTTTTTCTAACAACATGAGTTTTCTTTTGTGACCATTATTCCTACAGGTCCAATTTTCCCAGGCAAATTTTGTGACCTAAATTTTGTCAGCCAGACATAGGATCTTCCATCAGTTGTTAGTCAATAGCAACTTTTACCACGTGCAGCATCAATCTTGGTCAGTTTTTTTCCCGTTGCTTATTTCTACTAAGTGAAAATTTTTCCAACGTTTGCGATTTTCAGTGTTATCGAAAAGATTTAATTCTGCAAACAGGTTTTTTTCCTCCGAATATTAGTTTTACTCTGTGTGGTTTAGTGGGATTCTCAACCTTGGCTAGGCATCTGATCACCTGCGGGGCTCGTGAACAAGACAGGTTTCCCAGCCTCTAACTCCAGCAACCCCAAGATTCTGAATCAATAGGTCTGGGATGGGACCCAGATATCTGTATTTTTAACTGGCCCCCACCTCCCACGTTTTTAGCAGTCAGTGGCCCATCGCTTTATCGCGGGGCCCCGCTTACCTTGTATTATCGGTAGTCCAATAATTAAACTCTCTGGGCCTGGCTAACCTCATTTCATAATCCCATTACCCTAACTTGACTGTGAGGTTCTTGAGGAGAGGGAACAGGCTGACGGTTTCTGAATGGCCCGCCCAGCCCATTACTTGTCAGGTTAGGCAGCAAAAACATTAACTGAATTATTGCTGCCTCAACCCAAACCTTGAATATCAGCAACAAGAAAAGGAACTTCTTTTTCTTACTGTAGTAAATGTATATAACATAAAATTTACCATTTCAACCATTTTTAAGTGTGTAGTTCAGTGACATTAAGTGCATTCTCATTGTTGTGTAACCATCACTCACCGCTGTTCATCTCCAGAATTTCTCATCTTCCCAAACTGCAATTCGGTACCCATTAAACACTCTCTCCCCACCCCTTGACTTTCCCCCAGCCGCAGATGAACCATCACTCAACTTTCGGTCTCTGTAACTTCACAATTCTAGTTACCGCATATAAGTGGCATCATACTGTATTTGTCCTTTTGTGTCTGACTTATGTAGCACGTGTCAGAACTGCATTTCTTTTTCAGGCTGGATAATATTCCATTGTATGGATGTACCATTCTCATTTATCTGTTCACAGTTTAGTGGACATTTGGGTGGTTTCTACCTTTGTGCTGTTGTGAATAATGCTGCTATGAACGTGGGTATATCATATATCTGTTCAAGTCCTTGCTTTCATGTCTTCTGGATGTACATCCAGAAGAGGAATCATTATATTGCCACTCTACATGAATTTTTTGAGGAACCATCATAATAGTTTCTACAGCAGCTAACAAGAAACATTTTTAAAGCTGCTTTATTAAAGGTAGAACAATGATTAATCCTTTCTGATGTTTATTCCAAGTCTATTGAGAAACAAAATCCATATATCTAGCTTTAGCAACTGCAAAGGATCATGGGATGCTACATTTCCCCTTTCGTTCTGTGGTAGACTGATTCCAGGAAAAGCCTCAACTCTGCACACCTCTCTGCGCCTATCCCTCTCTGTCATGTGACTTTGCAGTTCTTCTCACCCAAAACCTGAGGTCTATTTTCTGATCTCTTGAGTCTGGATCTGATTACGTGACTTGCTCTGGCCAATGGGATGTTAGCAGATTTCACATACGTGGAGGCCTGAAAAGTGTTTAAGAACTGAGTTTGCACTTGTTCTTACACTTTTGCCTTCCCCATGAGAATATGCCCAAGGTAGCCTGCTGGAAGAATAGGAGAGAACGGTCATCCCATCTGACCACCGAGATGTATGAGTTCCAAGCCTACCACTAGCCACCGCCACCTCCCAGAATGTGAGAGAGCTCAGAGGAGATTAGCAGAGTCATCCAGAGTGAACCCCCACCAGCCCACAGACTCATGAGCTCAATAGATGCATATGGTTTTATATCATGGAGTTTTGGGGCATTTTGTTACACGGCAGTATTGTGGCAACAGGTAACTGATACATCTCCCCTCCTCCTCTGTCAACCTGCTGCAGGTTCTGCATCGTCAAAGGGTGATGAAATGACTGCGTTCCCTGACTTCACAGAACTAACATGAGAGGTAAATGCCAGAATTGGAAGGTCTAGCATGTGACAATTACAATCTAAAGGCTGATTTCTCTTCGCTCTTGAAGATTACTCTCCTCTAGTTTAATGGGAAAGAAAGCCATAGAGAGCATCTCTTCTCCATTGCCCCTCATTCTAGTGATGGGATCTCAATGTTCCTTGGAGAACAAGATTTCTGCCCTGCTTAATCTATGTATTCTGGGTAGAGTTGCTTTATTCAGCTCTGAGTACCATCAACAAATGACCCAGGCCTGGCCAATCAATGTATGCCATCCCCTTGGCCCCGCATTGATTCGGGGATGGTCACATGGTAGGCCAAGCCAATGAGATTCAGTCGCAAGAATGTCAAAGCAAAGTTTCCTTTTCCACTGAGATTACTGAGAGGGTATAGGTTAAGTCTAGAGGAACTGACGAATAGCATGCGGAAAAAACTTGCCTAAATATAGCTAACACAGAGAAAAGCAAAATCCAGAGATGGGAAAAAAACAGAGCCTGATGACACAGTTAGAACCCCTAGATCCAGCCATGCCTGAAGCTGTATTCCTTTGAATTTTTGGTTACATGAGTCAATAATATTCTTGTTTTGTTTTGTTAATTTGAGAATGGACTCTGTCCCTTGTCACTGAAAAAAAAAAAAAAAAAGATTTTTCTTGCATTTCTCCTGGATCACCTCCCTGACTTCATTGATCCCGATCACCATGGGCTCCTCCACGGTGCTCTTAGCCCCACTGCTGTGAAGAGCCACTGGGCTTATCACTGCTGGTCACCACCTGAGACTTCAGGAAAAGTCTACCCAGTAGAGTGATATTTCTTCCAAACAGGCTCCAGGAGCAGGGAGAATTAAGGCAGGTCTGGGCTGACCTGGCATCCTCCTTTGCCCTGAACAGCTCTGATTTATGCCTGTTGCCCCAGCATGATTACTAATAGCACTCCCTTGCTGTTGATAGTGTCATCATTTGGATAATAAATTATAGGGTTCCCTTTAGCAGGTCACACTCCTTTTTTATTGTGCCATGCCTTTATTCTCCACTGCCCCCCACATAAAGCTGAACAGTAGTTTCAGACTTTACCCAAAGCTTGAAATAATAGCACAGGAGGTGTGGCAGAATCCAAAGATGGCTACAATATCTGCCATCCCGGTGCTCTTCTACAATGTAACCTCGCCTCTCCCCTTCACGAGCTGCAATCCTAATTCTCCTCCCGTTGGATTTGGGCTTGTGACTGCTTCATCTAGTAGATCACAGTAGAAGTGATGTCGAGTCGCTGCTTAGACTGAAGCACAGAAGACAGAGTAGCTTCCGTTTTCTTCATGAGATCGCTTCTACTTGGAGCCCTGAGCCATCGCGTAAGTAGTCCAGCTTCCTTGGGACCGCCACGTTGCGAAGAAACTAAGCCACACTGAGAGGCCATGCATAGCCACTCTAGTAGGCGGCCTGGCAGACAGACTCGAAGATGGCACCCGCCCCTTGGTGTTCGCACCCTTGCATAATCCCTCCCCCTGGAGTAAGGGTGAGACTTGCTTCTAATCGGAATACCGATTAGGGGATGGGCTCCAGAAATGGTTTTGTTACAGAAGACTGTAGCTTCTGTCTGTCTGGAGGACTCTCCACCTTGCTGGCTTCCATGAGGCACGTTGCCGCGTTAGGGAATTTCATGTGGCAAAAAACTGAGGGCAGCCTTCAGCCAACAGCCTTCAGCCAACAGCCACTTAGGAACCTTAGCCCTCAGTCCAACAACCCAGAAAGAATGGAGTCCTGCCAACAGCCTTGCGAGTGAACTTGAAAGTGGATCCTTCCCCAGTTGAGCCTTCACTGAGACGCCAGCCCTCGCTCGCAGCCTCACGAGAGACGCCAAAGCAAATCCCTGACCCACAACAATTATGAGATGATAAATGCATGTTGAGAATTGCCTCCCCGTGCGGCAAAGTTTTAATTCCAATAATTTGAAGTGGAAATCCTTCCCAGCCTCTTAAACAGCGGATAGCGTCATTCCTGCGTCCTCTCCTGAAATCTCACATCAAGCACTGCCCCAAGCCTAGTAAGAGCAACTAACTGAGCCGAACATATATTTGCACAATAGAGTTTTCCAAAGGAAATCAGTTTTTTTCCAGATTTTGCACACCTGTTGAGTGTGCATTCAGTTCTTTAGAAGTCATTATCTGACTGTATGAAACGAGAAACAGCCAGCTATGATCCAAATGTATCCTTCTACCAAAAGACAAAGGTAATCCCTGAAGTCCCCCAGGACTCACTAGCCTGTGGGGATACATGAGGTCACACTTTATTTATTTATTTAACAAATACTTTTCCTAGGGCTCGTAATGAGCTATTCTAAGTGCATTGAAACCATCGGGCCTCCGTGACAACTTGATGAGGTAGATGCTATTTATTATCCTCTCTGTTTTACACATGAGGAAACTGAGGCACGAAGAGGTAAAGTAACTTGCCGAGGAACATAGAGCTTCTAAGCGCATCTGGGCTTCGGGCTCAGGAATCTGACTGCGGAGCCTGTACTTGTATTTACTTTGCTATCCTGAACCTCCCTGAGTCTGATCCCCCACCTGCATGGCGGAAGCATTTGAAACTCCACAGTAAGGTTCCTTCCTTCCTCTGTCAGTTTCCAGAGGCCTTGGGAGGTGGTGCAAGTGGGCTCAGTGTTCCTTTGGATCCTGTCCCGGGAGGGCCAGTCTGCCACTAGCTTAACCTCTCAGCTATCAGTTACCACGACACTACATCACAGATGGCCCACGACTTCAAATAATAAGCATGAATTTAGTACACAAGTCTGACGGTCACCAGGACGGTTCTGATCTTGGCTGGGCTTGTTCATATGGCTGGTGTTGGCTGCCTCTTACCTGATCTGTGTTGGCCACGGCTGGGACAACCCGGGCCACACGACGCCGGTCTACCCATTTCTCATCCTCCAGCAGGCCAGCCTGGGGCACGTTCATTTGGCAACACCAGGGTAGAAGAGCAGATAAGCCCAAGGGTGCAAGCACATTTCCAGCTTCTGTTTAAATCCCACGCTGAACATCCCGTTGGTCGAAGTAAGTCCTGCCCCAAGTCCAAGCAGGAGAATACGGCACCGATGTGTGGCACAAGGCCTGGGGACAGGGAAGGATAAAGAACTGGTCATTAAGGCAATCAGTGTACCACCCTCGGCACCGATTTTCTTTCTTCTCCAAAAACGTCAGAACAGAATTAAATTTCAAACTAAAAAACCATTTCGATGAAGCTGCCCAAGACTCCATAAATTAAACTTGTGCTCTGAGAGGCGGTGAAGAAGGGATCCAAACCAGGGGCAACGTGCACAAATGGTTTCTTTATGAAGGGAAAACAGCGGCGTTCCTCTGCATCAATAGGAAATGAAACCGAGAATTCAGAACTCAGCCAGGGGGGCCCACATTCTAGTGGCAAAGTGGCAGTCGGCAGGGTAGGCATTGTGCGGGCCTGGTGTCTGAGCACTAATGTGAGCACAAAAGTCACATCAGAGCAGGCCTACAGCAAAATTGACTCAGTTAGCAGCTTCTTAGCATATCAATGTCTTATTTTGTTTCTCAGGCAGAAAGCTCAAATATTGGCTTGCCTGATTCAAAATTGGCCCGTAGGCCACCCCAGTTTTTTCCAAGAGAGTATAAATGAATGTATACTTGATTCCCATTCCTGGAAAGCAGAAGCTGTCATTTTCTGGGCTCACACAGCCTGCACAGAGCCTGGTTATAATTATTTCTCTGAGACACGGAGGAGCTCTTGTTAGACAGCCGCACTGGTCTCCAAACCTACCATTCCATGGCCCCTTTCTTCTACTGTAAGAGTGCCCCGGAAATATCAACCTCCCTGAGGTGGCAAAGGTCAAGGTCTGTGGACAAATATCAACTGATGCTGTTTTGGAAACATCCGAGGAGACTCAATGGACAGTAAAACTTACCAAAAAGAACAGACCTAAAGAGCCTGGCGCATTCCATGTTCCGTTACAGAGACATCAGGACTTTTGCAATGGCCTTAAGATGGGTTTAATGGTGGAAAGCAGATCGTACCCAGCAGGTCCCCCTTCCCAGACTGCAACCCTATGAATCTGTTCTGGATATACTGTTTGCCATAGGCCGGGTGTTTTTCACATATCACCTCAAGTGATTCTTAAAGAGCGGTACACATCCCTATTTTGCAGATGAGGAAACAGAGGCACAAAGCTTCAGTACGTCGCCCAAGTCACACAGAATGTTAGTGTTGAGGCGCTGTGACTTGAGAACCAGCCCTCGTAGACATGACCCTACGAAAGCTGTCATTCAGTACCATTCAGACACCATCAAGCCTGTGCCTTCAAATTAAGAGGGATACAATTTCCAAGTAGTTGATGCAGAGTTTTATGAAAATCCACTTCTAGGTTCTTAACTGCCATATGCATTACTTCCTTGCATGGACAACTTTGGGTCGGGGGCAGGGAGGAGAGGGCACCAAATGGAGGGAAGTTTCCAAATATTGGGGAACGGAAGTTCCCTTGAATAGGACACCACAACCCTTCTCCCATCCATCTCATTAAGAGACAAACTCTAGGGGCACCCGGGTAGCTCAGTCGATCACGCGTCTGACTCTTGGTTTCAGCTCAGGTCATGATCTCACAGTTTCATGAGTTCAAGCCCCGCACTGGGCTCTGCACTGACAGCATGGAGCCTGCTTGGGATCCTCTCTCTCCCTCTTTCTCTGTCCCTCTCCCACTCACACTGTCTCTGTCTCTCTCAAAATAAATAAATAAACTTAAAAAAAATTTTTTTTAAAACAGAGACAAACTTCTATTACTTTTACCTTTTATGTTTAACAATTATAGAAATTTTGATCGACAGTATCCTAAAATTAATCCAGAAACATGCTTATTAACTCATAGTGCCTTATGATCACTGGAAATAGAAGTATTTTTAAATTTCCACCTATAATGATATTTTCGATTTAGAGACTATTCTGAGATGATCTGTATGAGACAAGCAGAAAAATATATCACATTCCTGTAAAATTCTGTGGGGAAGTGGAATGGAAAAAGTGATTTAAAGGAGAAAAAGGAACATTGCAATATTTCTAGCTGTGAGGAGTCTGTTCTTCTATTTTTTTAAATGGATGACAGTGGGTATAAAATCACTACTTTAAACACTAATATTTACAATATGCAGGACATTACATCCTTTACAACTATTTAAAACCGTGAGAACAAATTTTTTATTTATATGATTATGTGAATTTTCAGAATTCTTCTGGAGGTATATGAGGAAGAAAGAAAGAAAGAAAGAAAGAAAGAAAGAAAGAAAGACAGAAAGAAAGAAGAAGGAAAAAAGGAAGGACGGAAGGAAGGAAGGAAGGAGAAGCAAAGTCCTCTGATCTTGCCCAAGATGAGGCATTTGTAATCCAGAGAGTAACAAGGATTTACCCAAGTTCCCACGGAAGAACAACACCTGAGCTAGGACCAAAAGTAAAGCCTCAGGACCCCCAATACCTCCCCTTTTCCTTATCCATGCTGACTTACTGTGCCATTCAGAGCCCCAGCAGGTCCCAGAACATGAAAGCAATGAAAGGCAGGAAAAGTTGATCAGGTGTCTATTTACAGAGGTGAGGGCAGGGCCAAGGGAAAGCCACAGGGGCTGGCGAAGGACCAAGGACTAGCAAAGGTGCAAAGCCATTTCCACCCCTGGACTGGGGGAGCAAAGAGAAAGAGACCTTACCTGGACCCTGTGAGGCCTGTAGCTGGAGGAGAAGGCTACCAAGGGGAGGAGCATGTCTTAAGCAGAATGGGATCTCGGGCACACCACAGCTAGCAGAGAGAGAGCTGGGGGAACAAATGCAACGATCTCTCTTCTCCTGCATGGCTTTCCTGCTGGATCCTCTCGTTGGTCGAATCTATCAGAAACCAGAGGGCAAAGGAACTGGTTGACACATTTCTTAGAGGTCAACCTCCTAGGCACAGAGCAAAACAGAGGAGGGCAGAGTGTGGGTCTGGAGGGGCAACCAGAAAACATTCACCATGCTTTCCATTTTGAACTTGACATTTGTATTTGAACAAAAAGATTAGGCTTTCCAGTCAAGGTAAGCCGCAGCAAAATAAAGAGATCTGTCCCCAGAAGATTCCAAAAGCCTATATTTATGAGGCAGGAGGAATTTCAGGGACGTTTAGAAGAATTTGTATTTTTCATTTTGTAAATATGATACACAACAGATATCTACTTATTTTAGTAAAATAATTTTTTTGGCATCTCTCTTCATTGGAAACTGATCTTTATTTCTCTAACAATTGCCTTGTTAAATCCCCATTCGTGGATGCTTTCATAGACTGCTATTAGCTCCAACTAAAACCTGGGAGTTGAGGGAAAGTCCCTGAGAAAAGTAATGCAAGTGGACATTTTAAATAGAATTATATCATTAAAGATAACAATGTAAATTATTAACAGTCGTCTATTAAAGACAGAATAATCCCGCTATAATCAGATTGAAAGAATGCATGCAATTGCCATAATCCAAAATGCTATAAATTTAAATCACCTTTCACAGGCAACCTGTAGAAAGAGCAGCGCCATCTAGGGGCAAGGAGCTTCAATGACCTAATGCCCTTTGACCTGTGCTTTTCCCCGTTTTCAAGTAAGGCCATCAAAGGAGGTGTAGTGGAGGGGCGCCTGGGTGGCTCAGCGTCTGTCTGACTCTTGATTTTGGCTCAGGTCGGGCTCAGGTTATGCTCAAGTCATGATCTCACAGTCAGTTCATGAGATTGAGCCCCACATGGAGGTCTGCACTGACAGTGTGGAACCTGCTTGGGTTTCTCTCCTCTCTCTGCCCCTCCCCTGCTCACACACGCATGCGTGCGCACTCTCTCTCTCTCTCTCTCTCTGTCTCAAAATAAATAAACATTTTTTTTTTTTTTTAAAGAGGGCATGTTGGAGCACCTGGGTGGATCAGCTGGTTAAACACCCACTTCGGCTCAGGTCATGATCTCACTGTTAGGGGGTTTGAGCCCCATGAGATCATGACCTGAGCCAAAGTCGGAGGCTTAACCACCTGAGCCACCCAGGCACCCCTGGATCAGTTAACAGGTTTAAAACTATGGCTACAAATTTAGGGTTTTTGCTACAACTACATAAAGAGATGAAGAAATACATATATTGGAAGAAATGATAGCAGTAAACTCCAAATTTGAGGAAAATATTAACCTAGACATCCTAGAGACTAAATGAACCCCCAGTAGAATAAATACAAAAGATCCATACCTGGACACGTCATAGTCAAACTGCAGAAAGACGAAGACAAAAGAAACATCTTGAAAGTAGTGAGAAAAATGAATTGGCACAGACAGGAAAGCATCAATACCTTCAATTACTGACTTTCCATGTGAAATAATGGAGACTAGAAGGACATATGAAAAGCACTGAAAAAAAAAAAAAAAAACAAAACTGTCAACCAAGAATGCTATGTTAAACAAAACGATCTTTCAAAAATGAAAGCTAAACAAAGACATTCCCAGATTAAAAAAAAAAAAAAAAAAAAAAAAAACACATGGCCAAAAGAATTCATGACTATCAGATTGCCTTACCAGATACTATAAAAAGTTCTTTGGGCCCAAAGGACTTCATACCAGAGGGCAATCTGAATCTACAGGAAGAAATGAAAACTACCAGAAAAGATAAATATGTAATAAGAGTTGAAATAAGAGAGATAATATAAGAATCCATTTTTTCTTATTCTCTTAATGTTTTAAAAAGACACAAAATTGTATAAAACAATACAAACACTGTATTGTTAAGTATATAATATATATATGACAATAACAGCATAAAGGAAAAAGTAGGAATGGAGCAAAGTTTCTGTATTTCATCAAAATTAAGTTCATATTAATTTTTTTTAACGTTTATTTATTTTTGAGACAGAGAGAGACAGAGCATGAACAGGGGAGGGGCAGAGAGAGAGGGAGACACAGAATCTGAAATAGGCCCCAGGCTCTGAGCTGTCAGCACAGAGCCCGATGCGGGGCTCGAACTCACGGACCGTGAGATCATGACCTGAGCCGAAGTCGGACGCTTAACCGACCAAGCCACCCAGGCGCCCCAAGTTCATATTAATTTTAAGTACACTTTGATAAGTTAACATGTATATTATATTCCTAAAGCAACCAAAAGAAAATAACTATAAAAATAAGAGTTCAAATAGCGCACGGAAATATTTAATAAAAGATATGAACTAAAGGAGAAACAGAAGAACAAAAAAGATAAGAGATCCATAGAAAGCAGAATGGCAAACATAAATGTAAATGGTACAGTCACTTCAGTTAAAGGAAGAGATTGTCAGATCATGATCCAACTACATGGTTTCTAAAAGAGACATACAAAAATATGACATGCACACAGTAACCAAAAGAGAGCTGGAGTGGTTATATTAATATTATAAAAGTAGACTTCAAGATAACAAGAAGTACTAGAGACAAAGAGGGACATTTCATAATAATATAAGGGCAAATACATTAGGAAAATGCAACGGTTTTATATGTACCTTGTAACACAGCCTCATAATACATGGCACAAAACTGACTGAATTGAAAGGAAAAACAGACAGTTCAGCAACAATAGTGGGAGAATTCAATACCATGCAAGGCCCAATCCATTCACTTGGAAACCTTTACCCCAGCCCCATCTCCTAACCACCATGGCCCCCCCAAACCAGTCTCCTTCCATTGCCCCCTCAAGTCATTTTATATACCACTTGGGAACCTCCCTCAATTTCTCCAGAAAGCTTCATTATGTGAGCAATAAACCTTTTCCTACCCTTGCTGGTGCATGTGTGGCATCATCAGATTCAAATGCAAAAATCCTCAATGAAATATGAGCAAAGTGAATTCAGCAGCACTGTCAAAGTATTAAATACCATGACTAAGTGAGTCTTATTTCAGAAATGCAAGGTTGGTGGGGCGCCTGGGTGGCATAGTCGGTTAAGCGTCCAACACTTGATCTCAGCTCTCAGGTCAGGATCTCATGGTTTGTGAGTTTGAGCCCCATATCAGACTCTGCATTGATGGCACAGAGCCTGCTTGGGATTCTGCCCTTCCCCCACTCATGCACACACACACACACACACACACACACTCTCTCTCTCTCTCTCTCTCTCTCTCTCTTTCTCAAAATAAACAAATAAACTTAAAAAAAATGTAAGGTTGGTTCAACACACAGAGGTCAATCAATGTGAAGCATCTTATTAATAGAATAAAAAGAAAACAAACACACAACCATCTCCATAGACAGAGAAAAATCACTTGACAAAAATCTAACAACTGTTCATGATAAAAACCCAACAAACTAGGAAGAGAGAGGCATCTACAAAAAACCCACTGCTAACATCTTACATAATGGTGAAAGACTGAATGCTTTATCCTTAAAATCGGGAACAAGGGAAGGATATCTACTTCCTCACAACTCTTCAGCGTTGTATAGGAAGTTTCCACCAAGTGCAATAAGGCAAAAACAACAACAAACAAAACCAACAACAACACAACATACAAATTGAAAAGGAAAAAATAAAATCACAGATGACACAATCCTTTATGTATACAATCCCAAGGAATCTGCAAAAGAGCTACAACAGCTAAGAAACAAGTTGAGAGAAGTCACAGGATACAAGTTCAGTGTGTAAACAATTATATTTCCATATACTAGAAATGAACCATCCAATTAAGTGATTCCATTCACGGTGAAAAAGAATAAAATGTTTAGTGATAAATTTAACAGAAGAAGTGTTAGACATGGAGACTACAAACTATAAAACATTTCTGAGCTGGGTACTTGGGTGGCTCAGTTGCTTAAGCATCTGACTCTTGATTTTGGTTCAGGTCATGATCTCATGGTTCATGGGATCAAATCCTGTGTCAGACTCCATGCTGACAGCGCAGAACCTATTTGGAATTCTCTCTCCCTCTCTCTTTGTCCCTCCCCTGCTTACTCTCTCTCTCAAAATAAGAAAATAAACATTAAAAAAAAAACATTTCTGAGAGGAATTCAAAAAAGGGCTAAAATTGGGAAATATCCAATGTTCATGGATTGGGAAACTCAACATTGTCATCAACTCTCCCCAAATTGATCTGTAAATCCATTCTCTTTTTGAGGAACTTGCCTAAGCCCTTTGAGCCTCTTTCCTCATCTGCAAAATGGACACAATAATCGCTTCTTCACAAAGTAGTCATGCATATTAAATGAGATAATGTATGTCAGGTGATTAGCATAGTATCTGGCATAGAATAGGAGCTCAATTAAATGGGAGGAGAAAGACAGGGATATCCAGATGGTACTTCTGATGGAGGTCTGAGCTATTTTAAGGAGTTGTCTGCATTTCTGTTTCAATTTTTATCACAACTTTTGCTTTTGCTAAACTTTATCAGATGATTTTCATTTCCCATTTCACAGAGCCCATCGTAATCTATACAACCAAGTTGAAGGCACACCGATTGGCTAAGAAATTCACGTCTTATTGAAAGATATTATCTCAGACCACTTTTTGGTTGACATCCAGGAAACTTTTCTACTGAGAGGATGGGCACTGAATTCTCTCTTCTCTTTCTAATTTTTTTAACATTTATTTATTTTTTGAGAGACAGAGACAGAGCATGAGCAGGACAGGGGCAGAGAGAGAGGCAGTCACAAATTCTGAAGCAGGCCCCAGGCTCTGAGCTGTCAGCACAGAGCCCAACGTGAGGCTTGAACTCACAAACTGCGAGATCATGACCTGAGACGAAGTCACATGCTTAACCAACCGAGCCACCCAGGTGCCCCGGGCACTGAATTCTCTTGCAGGAATGTTCATTTATTCAGCAGCATCTATTGAGCACCTACTAAGTGCCAAAGACTGAAAGTATAGCTGTAAAAAAGACATTTTCCACCAAGGAGCTTACAGTTTAGAAAGGGGGACAAATGATAAACAAATACATATTAAAATATCGTTCTAAAAATATGTAAACACAAAAACAAATGTGTTTGTGGTAAGTGTTATGAAGGAACACAAGGCAGGGTGAAGACACAGAGAGATATGGGGTGCTATTTTAGCCAGGGGAACCAGGAAAGTCCTCTGAGGAGCCAACATTTCATCACAGACCACACAGAAGGAAGGGAACCAACCACCTTAACGGTTCTTTTCATTCATTTTTATAAGGTTGTATTCCATGATCAAATAAATTTGGAAAATGCAAGGTCAATGTGAGTTGACAGGTTCCTTCCCAAGCATTTCTCAAGGGTTTTATTGTGTCCGTTTGCTACGAACATCTCTGTGAGGGGAATACGGTTTGCACTTCCCAAGGTTCCCGCCCACGGCCGTCTCTATCCCAGAGTCTCTTGCGGAACCACCTTTCCACCGGGCAGGGAAATGCTGGACCGGGAACCTCAGAGGATGGGAAGCAATGATCCTTACCAGCTGCTGCTGTGGTTTTGCTGGAAGCAGACGCTGGTATTCTGACACCCCAGCATGCTGTGCTCTGGGTTCATAAGCCACACGAAGGTGATGGCAGGCTTCCAGCCGAGATGCATCTGTTTCCTGCAGAGAAGGGGAGCCCGCCTCTGCCAGCTCTACAGCGAGCCTATCCGGGGTGCGCCCGTGTGCGGCGGCTGAGCTGAAGTTAGCAAATATAAAACACGCATCAGCGAAGACCAGCCGGGCCTCGCCACCCACTAATGGTGCAAAGACAGCTGTGCCAGGGAAACTTCAGGCAAGAGAATGGGGGGCATCCCTTCTGCTGGGAACTTAATTTTTTTAAAGGCTCAACTCTTCTTCAGAGAAAACATGTGGCTCAGTGGAAGGAGGGGCCTGGGAGTCTTGATGGCCACAGCAGGCTCACTGGGTGGTGTTACACAAGTCCTACGTCCTCTGCACCTCAGTAGCCTTGCCTGGCATATGGGAGGTCTCAGGCCCCACCATGACGCAAGTCTGTGGGAATGGCAGGTAGTGGTAGGGTCTCAGGAAGTTCTTCAGTCTGACCAGAGCCGACCCATCTAATAAATACAGTACCCAGGAGGAAAATAACAGCAACAATGAGGACTCCACTATGAAGCCCAAGTCTATGACCTTTATAGACATTATTTCACATAAAATCAAAACCATTCTGTGAGGTATGCACGATTATTAGCCCCACGTTTACAGGTGAGTAAACAGCTTCAGAGAGGTAAAGTCAGTTGGCCAAGGTCACACAGTCTCTAAGTGGTTGAATTGTTATCTGATCCCCAAATCGTGCCTCTCGGAATACTCTGTCCAAATCCTTGGCTCGTCCCTCTGGGCGAGGGAGCCAGGTGGAAGGAGTAGGAGGAAGGCAGCCAGCTCTTTCTCAGCCCGTGCCAAGACCTCAGTCACTCTGGCTTCTCACCAGTCACTGAAAAGGTTTTTGCTAGCTGCCGGTGGGTACTGCTTAGGCAGAAAAGCAGGTGTGTGCCAGGCACAGAGATGTTCCTCGATGAGCACTTGTTGAATGAGTGAATGGTATTAGGAACAGCAGGCAAAATGAGATTTCATCCCAAATTTTCACAGGTCAGTAAGGGGTTTACTGCATCTGGCCAAGTGCCGGGGCCTCAGCTACAAACCAGGTAGGTGTTTGGGCTGGTGGAAGCCAGAGTCCGATGGAAGACACAGGTCCCTCAGCACGCAATTACGTGAGCGACCAATCCCGTGGCGGTGTTCTGAGCAACGGGGGTTGGTGACCGTGGAAGATGTGACCGGTAAACCAGGCGTGGCCGTGTTTGCCCTTCTCAGTGGCACGGTGAGACCTAAGGAAGAGGGGTGGTCGGTCGTCCGGGAGACAGAGAATGGAACCAGAGAGCTGAGTGGGCAGTGTGGAGCACCATGCACTCGGAACTGGCGTCTGACCCCCTGGCCGAGGGGACAGAAGCTGCAGATTTGTGACATGGGGCAAGGCAACACGCAGATCGCTCCTCACTGTCCGAGAGTCTGGGGCTTTCGAGGGAGCTTTTCCTCCAGCCTGAGGAAGATGCACACGGGCTCCAGCTCTCCAGACACCCACACAGCTTGGCAGCCTCTTCTCTCCTCGTACGTTTATACTATTTGTATTGGCCAACAACAGACGTTCAGAGTCTTCACCAGTCCTTCACGACCAGTCCCCTGGATTTCCCTCCACGTGGAGCTGACAGAGCGTGGTCTCTAAAGTATTTAAGGACCAAACCTATTTGGGCGCCAGCCGAAGCATGCTTTAAAAGAAACACTATTGGCGGGGCGCCTGGGTGGCTCAGTCGGTTAAACGTCCGACTTCAGCTCAGGTCACGATCTCGCGGTCTGTGAGTTCGAGCCCCGCGTCGGGCTCTGGGCTGATGGCTCAGAGCCTGGAGCCTGCTTCGGATGCTGTGTCTCTCTCTCTCTCTGCCCCTCCCCCATTCATGCTCTGTCTCTGTCTCAAAAATAAATAAACGTTAAAAAAAAATTTTTAAAAAGAAACACTATTGGCGAAAGTCGTCCATGTCTGGTGTTGAAAAATCAGCAAAAACGGAAAAAAAGTAAAATCATTTTTAAGCCTCCCATTGAAGCTAATGAGTGTTAGTATTTCCCCATAGAGCCTGACACATACTTTCTACATTCATATATAATACGAGTATGTAAATAGTAAGCTTTTAAGAACAATGAAATCAGATTCTACGTGCTGCCTGGGATGGTACTTTTACAATTGTATCATGAACCAATCATTGGCTTGGTTTCCAAGCCAATATTTATACCATTTTAATGGTAGCATAAAATTTCATCACATGAATACGCTGTACCCTTATTATATGGTACATATGATACAATGCATGGTATACCAGAATATGCCAAGCCCTTATTATATTGTATATACAAATATTCCAGACCTTGATTATTGACCATTTAGGTTGTTTCTGATATTTTCATCGATAGAGACAGTGTTGTGAAGAGCTTCTTGAACATTCCTTGTTATGAACCTTCCTGAATAATTTTTTTAATGTTTATTTATTTTTGAGAGGGAGAGAGACAGAGCACAAACGGGGGAGCGGCAGAGAGAGAGGGAGACTCAGAGTCTGAAAGCAGGCTCCAGGCTCTGAAACGTCAGCACAGAGCCCGACGCGGGGCTCAAACTCAGGAACCCTGAGATCATAACCTGAGCCGAAGTCGGGCCCTTAACTGACTGAGCCACCCAGGCGCACCCTGAAAAAAAATTTTAATGGAATTGCTGCATCAAAATTATGATCATTTGAAGAATTTACCTAAATACTTCCAAATCCACCTCCACTCCATCCCAAACCATTGCCCCAGCTTCACACATTAACCAGTAGATTTCGTGATTCATTTAAACTCTTGACCAATGGGAGAGGTGAAACTGATACCTTGTTCTTAGGTTCCATCTTTGATTACAAGCAAGTTGAGCATCTTTTCTTGTGCCTCCTGGCCACTCCTGTGTATTCATCAATCTGCTATAGCTGTCCATGTTTCTAGCAGAATATTCAACATTTTCTGACTTTTTTGGTATTTATTTTTTTACTCATTATTTTAATGCAATTTTTAAATTACGGTGTGGTCAAATTTTTTCTATGCTTAGAAGAGCTTTTTCTGTTTCAAGATTATATAAATATTTCTTTGCATTTTTTTTCTAACCGCTCTAAATATATCTCCTTGATATTTAAATCTTCAATGCTACTGGGACTTATCTCGGTGTGTGATGTGAGTTAGGCATCTAACTTCCCCCCCCCCCCAAATGACTAGCCAATTGTACCACCATTTATTTATTGACTAACCCTTTTTTTCCTATGAATTTGAGATGTCCCCCTTATTACACACTAAGCTGGTATACACCTTGGGTGTTTGGGTGACTTTCTGTTTCAATAATATGCTTATTCTAGCCACAAAACGACATTATTTTCATATGTTCATATTTCAAATTTCACTGCAAATTTTTTTAAGTAAGGTCTACAACAGCCAACATGGGGCTTGGAGTCACAACTCTAAGATCAAGAGTCACACGTTCTACCAACTGAACCAGCCAGGAGCCCCATACTGCACATTTTTAATGCATTATTAATGTTCAGTCAAACAGACCCAATACTCCCACCCTGCTCTTTTGCTCCGGATTTTGTTTTGCTCCCCTTGCACATTTAAATTTTTTTTATCAAATTTAAGCCTATATAAACACTTTCAAAATAATTCTATCAAGTTCAGTGTTAATAGCATTGTTTTGATAGAGGTATGTTAAATATATACATTAATTTGGGAAGAGTTACAATATTGAACCCTCTCATTTAGGGTAATAATACAGCTTCTCTTATGTTCCCAGTCAAATTCTGTTCTTCATATATGTTCTACATATATTTGGTAAGTTTGAATGGTCCTTGCTGTATAGGAAAAGTAGATACAGATGTAAATCGATATAAATGTTGATACACACACAGATATGTATACATTTTTACTTTGCAATAGGTTTTCTTACAGAATGCCCTAATTACTGTCAATGTTTTTTTTTTTATTTTCTTGGCTTTCAGATGTCAATACATCACCGACTGGGCGCCAAGGTGGCTCAGTCAGTTATGTGTCCGACTCAGGTCATGTTATGTGTTTGGCTCAGGTCATGATCTTGAGGCTCATGGGTTTGAGCTCCACATCGGGCTTGCGGCTGTCACCCTGTCAGCATGGAGCCGGCTTTGGATCGTCTGTCCCCGCTCTCTCTCTGCCCCTCCCCTGCTCATGCTCTCTCTTAAAAAATAAATAAAACATTAAAAAAATAAAATACATCTCCAACCAAGAGTGACAATTATAACTCTCCATCTAAAATATGTATAATTCATGGGGCACCTGGGTGGCTCAGTCGGTTAAGCGTCTGACTTCAGCTCAGGTCCTGATCTTGCACTCCGTGAGTTCGAGGCCGGCATCGGGTTCTGTGCTGACAGCTCAGAGCCTGGAGCCTGCTTCAGATTCTGTGTCTTCCTCTCTCTCTCTCTGTCCCTCCCCCACGCTCGCGCGCACGTGCGTGCTCCCTCTCTCTCTCTGTGTCTCAAAAATAAATAAACATTAAGAAAAAAAAATTTTTTTAGTGTATAATTCTTAGCAGAGCCAATATTCCGTGGTAGGTACCGGTATGATCTACTCATTTTCAAATTTTGAAAAACATGCCTACCAGTTGGTAAATAGTGTATCAGTAACAGCAAGGTACAGCAAAATCAGTTAATCTAGATTCCAATGTAAACCCATTAGTTCACGCTGATGGCTGTAGCACGCGATAACTGCCAGTAGGCGGGTCTCCCGTCACAGTGACATCTGAGCAATTTGGAGCATTCCCTGCCAGTTTGGCCTGTTTCGTGGAAGGCAGCATGACTTCACGGCACACGCTCTCAGAAGCACTCTGTACTTGAGGACAGTGCTTCCCAGCCTGTGGGTTAGTGACCTCTGAGGCTCTCTGAGACCCCTTCAGGAATCTCTGAGGAGAAAACATCTAATGACACCACCACATCATTTGCCTCTTTCACTCTTGTTCCGTGAGTGTAAGCGGAGTTTTCCAGAGGCCACGTGATGAGCGATATCACAACAGATTGAAGGCAGAAGCGGCCCTCAGCATCCAGCTGAATTCTATTAAGCCAGACATTAAAGAGATTTGCAAAAATGTATAACAATGGTGCTCTTCTCACTATTTGGGAAAACAATTATTTTCATAAAAAATTCTTTGTTAGCATTCCCCAGGCTATTATTGTTATTTTTTTTACTGAATAAATACACAAATGAAAAGTTCTCAATTGTAACTTCTAATACCGTAAGTATTGATAAATGTAACCCACATAAACAAAAGATTTAAGGCTGCCCTAGCTAATTTTTAACTCTGTAAAAGAATTCTGAGACCAAAAAGTTTGAGAACCACTGTGTGGGGAGAATTCAAAATTTATTATTACACCCAAATTATGTAATTGGCCCTGCCTCTAAATATTTCAGTTAGTATAGTATACTATACTAGTATATATATACAGTTAGTATACAGTTAGTATACTATAGTATACTATAATTATATACTATAATTCTTTGTGTCATAGTGCAGTGTTCCGAGGTTTATAAACCTAATAATAAAATATTAAAAATGAAACCCAGAGTGAAGACACAGTAGAGCTTGGGTAAGTTTCTTCATGTTCTTTTAAAATATTATAAACAAAGGGGTACCTGGGTAGCTCGGTCGGTTGAGCATCTGACTCTTGCTTCCAGTGCCTGATCCCAGCCAGGGTTGTGAGATCGCGCCCCAAGTCTGACTGTGTGCTGAGTGCGAATCCTTGCTGCTTAAGATACTCTGTCTCCCTCTGCCTCTCCCTCACTCACACGAGTGCGTTACCTGCGTTCTCTCTCTCTCTCTAAAAGATAAACAAACAAATATTATAAACATGAATCTTCTGACCATGGAAGAACAAGGAAGAATATGTTAATATGTTAATGTTAATAACGAGCCGTCCCTGGGATAGCTTCTGATACCAAGTGGAAACCAATACCCGGGACATCTTTTGATGCTGCGTAAGAAACAGAGCAAAATAAAATAAAGAAGTTGTATACATGGAGTGAAAACAACTCAGTTATTCCAACAAAAGTAACATGAGTGACTCTCTATAGTTAGCGTGTAAATATTACTCAGATGATCAGGGTACAAAACTTGTTTACAATTAAACCTTGAAAGTGCTATACTTTCATCAAATGTTTTATGTTCTGTTAGAACTCATGGTTTGTTTGTTTGTTTGTTTGTTTGAGAGAGAGAGTGAGAGCAGGGGAGGGGCAGGAGTAGAGGGAGAGACTCTTTTTTTTTTTACATGAAACTTATTGTCAAATTGGTTTCCATACAACACCCAGAGCTCATCCCAACAGGTGCCCTCCTCAATGCCCATCACCCATTTTCCCCTCTCTCCCACCTGCCATCAACCCTCAGTTTAGTCTCAGTTTTTAAGAGTCTCTTATGGTTTGGCTCCCTCCCTCTCTAACTTTTTTTTCCCTTCCCCTCCCCCATGGCCTTCTGTTAAGTTTCTCAGGATCCACATAGGAGTGAATACATATGGTATCTGTCTTTCTCTGTATGACTTATTTCACTTAGCATAACACTCTCCAGTTCCATCCACGTTGCTACAAACAGTCAGATTTCATTCTTTCTCATTGCCAAGTAGTATTCCATTGTATATATAAACCACATCTTCTTTATCCATTTGTCAGTTGATGGACATGTAGGCTCTTTCCATAATTTGGCTATTGTTGAAAATGCTGCTATAAACATTGCGGCACAAATGCCCCTATGCATCAGCACTCCTGTATCCCTTGGGTAAATTCCTAGCAGTGCCATTGCTGGGACATAGGGTAGATCTATTTGTAATTTTTTCAGGAACCGCCACACTGTTTTCCAGAGCGGCTACACCAGTTTGCATTCCCACCAACAGTGCAAGAGGCTGCCTGTTTCTCCACATCCTCTCCAGCATCTATAGGAGGGAGAGAGACTCTTAAGCAGGCTTCACACCCAACGAGGAGCCCGACACAGGGCTCAACCTCACAACTGTGAGATCATGATCTGAGCTGAAATCAAGAGTCGGACGCTTAACCGACTGAGCCACCCAGGCACCCCAAAATTCATGGTTTAAATAAAGAAAAATTTCCCTCATCAATGAGGAAGATTATAAGAAAGGTTATAAATCAGGTTCATATAAAAACCATATATAAAGATTATAAAAAAGGTTATAAATCAGGTTCATATAAAAACCACTGGCAATAGTAAAAACCTCTGAAAAAATGCATCACAGTATTGATACAGCAAATGAAAACACCATCTGTATGGTTAAAAAATAATTGAACATTGTCAAACATAAAATATTTAATAGAACTTTAAAAAAGAGCAATATCAATATGGGCTTACTGTAGCAATCTAAATTTATGGAGTTGTTTGTGCAAAATATTTATCTGCTCATATGAGAAAACAACTTTTTGGAAAATGTATAAATCAAGGCAGTAAAATTTCAATCATTATTGATGAAGCTTCAACTGTTTCATATAAACTAGTTTTTAATAATTTACTTAAAATGTGAAATTCAAGACTTTGAAGATAATTTAGTGGTTTTTGTTGATCTCATGAAGCAGGAAGGAACAACATCTGAAATAATTTATCAAAATTTATTGTTGACACATGAGAAAAATGGTTTCAATGAGAAATATTTTCATGAAAACCTTATTTGATTTTATACACACAGTGCCTGTGATTAGCAAGGGAGAGAGTCTGCAGTTTCAGCCAAAATTTAGGGAAATTTTTGAATGTTTTAATTTGGCACTGTCCAAGTCACTGAATTCAATTACCCTTGAATGATGCAATAAAATATATAAACCAAGTAAGTAATTGTAAAGGTTTTCTTAATTTATTACCATACATCATGTAACATCAGGAAAAATTTATAATATATCTGAAGATTTGGGAATTGAGACCATGAAAATTAGGATGCTTGGCTGTAATGTCAGAATTACAAAAGCGGTTTGAAATTCATTTCAAGTTTATCAATTGAACAAAAATTGTGTCATAGAAGCAAAAGGTTAAAAATTACTCTTTTTTAAAAAGAGATTTTACTTTAAACTATCCATTAATTTAAATATCGATGATAGGGATGCCTCTGTGGCTCAGTCGGTTAAGTGTATGACTTTTGATTTCGGTTCAGGTCATGATCCCAGGGTCATGAGATCGAGCCCCCCAACAGGCTCCATGCGAGGAGCCTGCTTAAGATTTTCTCTCTCTCTCTCTCTCTCTCTCTCTCTCTCTCTCTGCTAAATATAACATATATAATATAATATATAATAAATATATCAATGATATATTTAGCTTAATAGAAAGCTTTACTAAGTATATGGGACAATTAATGTTCCCAAATTAAAAACTAAATGCTCCCAAATTAAAAATGTTTAAATATATAAAATGAAAGAAAAATTGAAATTTTATAGAAATAAAGAGTATACCCTTTTATTATTTTAAAAAATTTTTTTAATGTTTACTTATCTTTGAGAGAGAGAGACAGAGTACAAGTGAGGGAGAGATAGAGAGAGAGAGGGACACAGAATCCAAAGCAGGCTCCAGGCTCTGAGCCGTCAGCATAGAGCCCGATGCAGGGCTCAAACCCACGAACTGTGAGATCATGACCTGAGCTGAATTCAGACGCTTAACCAATTGAGCCACCCGGGCGCCCCACGAGTATACCCTTTTAAATAAGATAAAGTACTGATTCAAAAGGAAAATATATTCAATTGGTAAATTATCAGAAATATATTTGTTATTTAATGACAAAAGTAAAAAGTAATAATTCTTAAATTTCTTTTATTTTTCTTTAATAAATTGTGTTCTTTAATTTATTAAATAATTAATGTTGCTTTGGCCATTATTTGACCAAAAATAGTGTTTATGAAGCCCCATGGATTGAAAGTAAATGAAGATTAATAAATGACTTTTAAAATTAAATACATTATAGTAAATAATTTTATGTCTTATTTAATAGAAATTAAATATATAAAATCCCAAATATTTTAAAGGCCAAAAAATTCCAGCAGAAGCTGAGAGGTGAGTCAGCACTGTGAACAGTGTTTTGGACATTAAGAGACATGCATTTAACCAAACCACTCACTGACCACCAAGGAATGGTAAATCATTTAAAGAATGTGGTACAATTCAGGTGTTACATTATAGTTCAGAGACAGCATCATTTAATTAGGATGTCTATGTTTTACAAAACTGTACCGACAATTTCTAAAAATCAACAAATGGTTTGGAAGTTATTAGAATGATCTATCTAAGGGATGCCTGGGTGGCTCAGTCAGTTGAGCATCCGACTCTGGCTCACGTCATGATCTCGTGGTTTGTGGGTTTGAGCCCCACATCGGGCTCTGTACTGACAGCTCGGAGCCTGGAGCCTGCTTCAGATTCTGTGTCTCCCTCCCTCTCTGCCCCTCCCCTATTTGTGCTCTGTCTCTCTCAAAAATAAAGAAACATTAAAAAAAATTTTAGAATGATCTGATTAAAAAAATTAACTATATTGGGGCGCCTGGGTGGCGCAGTCGGTTAAGCGTCCGACTTCAGCCAGGTCACGATCTCGCGGTCCGTGAGTTCGAGCCCCGCGTC
Source organism: Panthera uncia (assembly GCF_023721935.1). NCBI lineage: Eukaryota > Metazoa > Chordata > Mammalia > Carnivora > Felidae > Panthera > Panthera uncia. The sequence goes on along the minus strand of NC_064807.1, from coordinate 71,741,105 downwards.
AGGCTCTGGGCTGATGGCTCCGAGCCTGGAGCCTGTTTCCGATTCTGTGTCTCCCTCTCTCTCTGCCCCTCCCCCGTTCATGCTCTGTCTCTCTCTGCCCCAAAAATAAATAAAAAACGTTGAAAAAAAAATTAACTATAACCTTTATTAATTGGCAATTTTATGATATATCTTAGTTTCTTAGAAAGCAAAAGAGACTAAATTCTAACTAATGAATGTATTAGTTTATATCACTATCTCCTTGTTAAATATTTTAAATGTTGCCCATGGGTTTGGTAAAGTTTCTTATCTAATCGTGTTGGCAAGCACTTATATAATGAAGTTAAGTAACATTGATGGTTGAGGGTCTTGTCTTCTTTCTGATTTTAATTACAATGTTTCTAGACATTTGATTTGATGTAGGTTAAAACACATAAAATTGTGTAACTATTATCTTTGGTATGTAAAGAGCTTAATATGGTTTCCCATTTTTGACATTAATATGATTAGTTATAATAGTGGACTTTTAATATTGAATTGACCTTCTATTCTCATAATGAGCCCTATTTGGTGGTGGTGTATGATTTTTTAATGTACATCTGGATCCAATCATTCTTTTATTTTTTTAAAGAAATTTTATATCCATAACCCAAAGCATGACTCGTTATTAGTTTTCTTTTCTGTGTGTGTATATAAGTGTTATCAGACCTGAGTTTGAGAGATCTACTGATGAAATAATATAGATTTAATGCCTTTTGGTACAATTCTCTGACAACCATCTTGAATTCAGCGATGATTTATAGTCTATACACATTCTCTGTTTCTTTTTGAGTCCATTGTGGGAATATATATGCTCATAAAATAATCTAGTTCATTCAAATTTTTAATTTTGGAGGGTACCTGGATGTCTCCATCACTTAAGCAACTGACTCTTGATTTTGGCTCAGGTCATGATTTCACGGTTGTGAGATTGAGCCCCACATCAGGCTCCATGCTGAGCATGGGGCCTGCTTGGGATTCCCCCCCACCCCTTAAAAAAAATTTTTTTTTAAGTTTTTGGAGTATAGAGCATTTTTGTAATTTCTATGTAATATGTGCTTACAAATAACATTTTTCTGTCTAGATCTTTGGTTAAAACTCCTTCATTATTCCCAACGTTATAAATTGTTGTATTGAGATATAATTCACATATCATAAAATTCACTCTTTTAAAGTGAACCATTCACTGATTTTTAATATATTTACAGGTTTTACAACCATCACCACTGTCTAATTCCAAAATATTTTCATCACTCCAAGAAGAGATCTGGCACCCATTAAGCTGTCACTCCGTCCCCTCCCTCTCAGCCCCTGGCAACACTGATCTATTTTCTGTCTCTATGAATTTGTCTCCTCTGGACATTTCATATAAATGGGATCACACAATATGCAGCCTTTCATGTCTGGCTTCTTTCATTTAGCACAATATTTTCAAGATTCATCCACACTATAAAATGTATCAGTATTTCATTTCTTTTCATGGCTGAATAATATTCACCCTTGATGAGTGTTTGGGTTGTTTCCATTTTCTGGCTATTATGAATAACGCTGAATATTCAGGTACAGGTTTTTGTATGAACACGTATTTTCAATTCTCTCGGGCATATACCTAGAGGTGGAATTGCTGGGTCATAGCGTAACTCTGTGTTTATCCTTCTGAGGAACTACTGAACAGGTTTTCAAAACGGCTTTACTATTATACATTACTTCTAGCAGTGTGTGTGAGAGAGTTCCAACTTCTCCACATCCTTGCTACCAGCTTTTATTGTCTATCTTCTAAATTATGGTCATCCTAGGGGGTGTGGAGTGGTATCTCATTGTGGTTTTTATTTACATTTCCATAAGGCATATATATCCTTTGCCTATTGGGTTATCTTAAATTATTTGTCTTTTTATTGTTAAGTTGTAGAAGGTCTTTATATATTCTGGATACAAGTCAGTTATCAGATACATGATTCTCATATAATTTGAAAATATGTTCTTCCATCTTATGGACTGCCTTTTCAGCTTTTTAAATGTCTTTTTAAAACATTTTTATTTAAATTCTAGTTAGTTAACATATACTGTAATAGTGGTTTCAGGAGTAGAATTCAGTGATTCATCACTTATATACAACACCCAGTGCTCATCACAAGTGCCCTCCTTAATACCCATCACCCATCTAGCCCATCCCCCACCCACCTCCCTCCATCAACCCTCAGTTTGTCCTCTATCATCAAGAGTCTCTTATGATTTGTTTCCCTCTCTTTCCTTCCCACGTCCCATATGTTCATCTGTTCTGTTTCTTAAATTCCACATAGGAGTGCAATCATATGATATTTGTCTTTCTCTAACTGACTTATTTTGCTTAGCATAATGCACTCTAGCTCCATCCACATCATTGCAAATGGCAAGGTTTCATTCTTTTTGATGGCTGAGTAATAGTCAATTATGTGTATGTATTTATTATTATATTCCATTGTGTGTGTGTATGTATGTATATATGTATATATATGTATATAACATACACGTATATATATATATCATATATATATGATATATATATTTATCCATTCATCAGTTGAAGGACACTTGGGTTCTTTCCGTGGTTTGGTCATTGTTGACAATGCTTCGATTTCTTGATAGTCTCTTTTATTTTTATTATTTTTTTAATGTTTATTTTTGAGAGCAAGAGACAGAGTGTCAGCAGGGGAGGGGCAGAAAGAGAGACACACACACAGAATCTGAAGCAGGTTCCAGGCTCTGAGCTGTCAGCACAGAGCCTGATGCAGGGCTTGAACTCATGAACCTCGAGATCATGACCTGAGCCAAAGTCAGACGCTCAACCAACTGAGACACGCAGGGGCCCTGATAGTCTCTTTTAAAGCATTCAAGTTTAAAAAAAATTTTTTGGAACATGAAATTTATTGCTATCATGTTTTCACCATCAAAACTCATGATCTTTGTCTTTCCTTCTTGCCTTTGTATAAGGCCAAGAGAGACACTGGCTACTTTGACAACCTTAAAGTGAACTCCAGGAACATCACCAACAGCATGGCCTCTGCGATCAAATCCAGCAAACAGAACTTCATGATTCTCCTCAATAAAATTCAAACAACATAATTGGGTACAAAGGCTGTGACTTTTTTCCCCATTCTTGATCAGCTGGACCTCAACACACTTGCTGATGGCAGAATTTGGCTGTATGGCTTCCATCTCTACTTGCCCAGCACAATTCCCTTGGTATGAAAAGTGCCTCCAAGAGGGTTGGCTTCCAGGGCTGCACCCAACTGGGCTTTCTCGTACTATTCATCATGCCACTTCTAGTCTCGTCAGTGGCTACAGAACTTCCTGGCAGTATGAATACCTGGCCACTTGCCCATGCTGCCGGCACCATGTGTCTGAGCAAAAGAGGAAGTTTTAGGTTTTGGGAAAATTCAATTTATCTCTTTCCCCCTTTTGGTTGCTTGAGCTTTAGATGTTATATCAAAGAAAATAATGTGTAATTAAAAATCCAAATTAAAATTTAGTTTTCTTCTAAGGGTTTTATAAGTTTAGTCTGTGTTTTACCTTTGATCCACTTTGAGTTAATTTTCCTATATGGTGTGAAGTAAGAGTCCAACTTTATTCTTATGCATTGGATAGTCAGTTATTCCTGCACCATTTATTGAGAAGACTACTCTTTCCTTATTGAAGTTTCTTAGCACCCTTATTGGAAATTAATTGACTGACCATAGATACGTGGCTTTACTTACTTCTGGACTCTCAATTCTATACCATTGATCTACATGTCTCTTCTTATGCCTTTACCACACTGTCTTGATTACTGCAGCTTTGTACTAAGTTTTTAAATTGGGAAGTTGGTGGGTGTCTGGGTGGCTCAGTCAGTTAAGTGTCCAACTTCTGCTCAGGTCATGATCTCACAGCTCGTGAATTCTAGCCCACTTTGGGTTCTGTACTGACAGCTCAGAGCCTGGAGCCTGCTTCAGATTCTGTGTCTCCCTCTCTCTCTCTCTTTCTCTGTCCCTCACCCACTCATGCTCTATCTTTCTCTCAAAGATAAATAAACATTAAAAAACTTTTTTAAATTGGGACATTGGAGTGTTCTAACTTTTTCTTTTTCAAGGTTGTTTTGGCTATTCTTAGTCCCTTGTACTTTCATGTGAGTTTTAGGATAAGCTTGTGAATTTCTGAAGAAAAAAAAAGCTGAAATTTTAATGTAATTTCAGAGATTTTGCAAAGCCCAATGCATATCTCATTCCCCAGATTTTTTTTTTAAGTTTATTTATTTATTTATTTTTGAGAGAGAGCGCGAGAGAGCACACAAACAGGGCAGGGGCAAAGAGAGACGGAGAGAGAGAATCCCAAGCAGGCTCCATGCTGTGAGCACAGAGCCCAATGTGGGGCTCAATCCCACAACGGTGAGTTGGACACTCAACCAACCAAGCCACCCAGGTGCTCCCCCAGATTCTTTCATTAAGCTTTTTTGTTTTGTCTATTGCTTGGTCCAACTATTTTCTACCATCTCAGGGAGTCAGGAAGTTAAACAATTGCTGGTAATAGTTTTAGACAAACACCTCTAGGGAAGAGGTTTCTTGCACTGGGCAAGCACTCAACCAGGTCAAATGAAGATAGCATTGAACATGGAGTCTTCCAAGGATGCACAAGATAGGTCAGATCATGAAAAGTGATGGGAAATAAAACTTTGAAGGAGGTACAGTACTGTTCTGCTCAGTCTATTAGCCACCAGGCTACTGTTTTTCACCCCAAAGGCAGACTCTTAGTTTTCAAGTATACTGAAGATCTGGAGAATGTAGATTGGATTAAATCAATTAAAATATCACAAAGTTTTATGTTCTTACTGAGATTCAGCTGTTTTCCTTGAACAAACACTTCCCACATAACTTCAAGCCTCTGGTAAATTTCCAGAGTTCTGAAAACGTTGATTTTGACCACTTTTGCCAGTTTTCTCATTGTTTTTATGAAGGAGCGAATTTCTGAATGGCCTTGCCTTGCCATTTTCACTGATGTAACCCAAATATGTTAATTTAGTTTTTCTTTCTTATCCCTCTCTATTTATTAATTTTGCCAGAATTCTGTCTTATTGTTACTATTTTTTAAAACAAAATGTAGGCTTAATTCTTGGTTTCCTTTTTTTTCAATTCATCAACTTTAACCTTATTCATTATTTTCTCTTTCTTTAGGAAGGTCTAGTAAAATTTCCTTTTTTACTTCTTGAAATGAATGTTTAGTTCATTTATTTCTAGTCTTCTTTGTTTCACAGTAAATAACATTAAAAATTATGAATTATCCTCTGAGCATTACCTTAGCATCTCATAAGTTTGATACAGTGTTATCATAATTATTTTCCAGCCTATAGTTGCAATCTTATTTTGTTTTTGACTTAAGCTTTATTTATGAGGGCATTTTTAATTCTCCAAGTGATGCTTATTTATTATTTTGCAATCCATTTCTTATTTTATTGCATTTCAGTATGTGAACATATCAATGAAATCCTCCTTCTTTGGATTAATTTTTTTCTTGGTAACCTATGAGATCATCAATTTAAAAGCTGTTCTGAGAATAATATATGCATAGAATATTCTATTCATTTTTCTCTCATCTATCATAATTAAATATATTATTCACTTCCTCTATTTCCTTCTTGGATCTATCAAAGGCTGAGAATTGTTTCTTTTAAGTCAATTTTATTGATTTAAACAAAACCTAATTGTGTATAAAATAAAAACATACATTAAAATGTACTCATTTTAAGTGTGCATTTTGTTTAGTGTGACCCATGATCCAGTCAAGATAGAGAACATCTCCATCATTCCAAAAAGTTCCCTTGTGGCCTTCCCAATCCAACCTCTTCCCTCTCCCCTCAATGTTGATCCAAAACAGCAACTCTTCTGTTTCCTGTTACCAGGAATTGGGTTTGCCTCTTTAGAATTTCATATAAAGGGACTAATAGATATTATACTCTTTTGTGTCTGATTTCTTGGTTTGCATAATATTTTGAGATTCATCCAAGTAGTTGTTAAGTGTCACTAGTTCATTCCTCTTTGTTACTGAGTTGTGCTTCATTGTATGGATATACCACAATTTGTTTATCCACTCACCAGTTAGTGGGCATTGGGATTTTTTCCAGTTTGGGCTACAACCATTAAAGCTGCTATAAATATTTGTGTACAAGTCTTCATGTGACCTATAGTTTCATTTCTCTGGGTTGTATTCTAAGTGTACATGTAACTTTATAAGAAACTACTAAACTTTTTTTCTGTGGTGGCCATGCAATTTACATTCTCATCAGCAACATAGGAGTTTCAGTGGTTCCACATTGTCACTGATATCAGTGTTTTAAATTCTGGCCACTAGAATACTACTTGGCAATGAGAAAGAATGAAATCATGCCATTTGCAGCAACGTGGATGGAACTGGAAGGTATTATGCTAAGCGAAATAAGTCAGTCAGAGAGAGACAGATATCATATGTTTTCACTCATATATGGAACTTTAGAAACTTAACAGAAGACTGTGGGGAATGCAAGGGGAAAAAATAGTTACAAACAGAGAGGGAGAGAAGCAAATCATAAGAGACTTTTAGCTGCAGAGAACAAACTGAGGGTTGTTGGGGGTTGGGGAAGAGGGGAAAATGGGAGATGGGCATTGAGGAGGGCATTTGTTGAGATGAGCACTGGGTGTTGTATGTAAGTGATGAACCGTGGGAATCTACCCCCAAAACCAAGAGCTCACTGTACACACTGTATGTTAGGCAATTTGACAATAAATTATATTAAAATAAATAAATAAATAGATAAATAATAAATCCAAAAAAAAGAGAAAAAAAAGACATGATTCTTTACATAGTAAAACTATCACAATAGTAACAAAATCTATAACATAACCAGGAAATAAGCTAATAAAGAAGGCACATTCTTCTAAAGGCAAAAAAAAGAAAAAGAAAAAATTTGGCCATTAAAGTGAATGTGTAATGATATCTCATTGAGGTTTTGATTTCCATTTCCCAGATGATTGATGATACTTGTGTATTGTCACTTTATATCATCTTTTGTGAAATTATCTGTTTCAATTTTTGCCAATTTTAACAGTTGGGTTGTTTTCCTTCTTATATTTGAGCTGTTAGAATTCTTTATATATTCTTTTTTCTTTTTTTTTTAAGTAGGCTTCACATTCAACATGGGACTTGAACTCATGGCCCTGAGATTAAGAGTCACATTCTCCACTGATTGAGCCAGCTAGGCACTCCACTTTATATATTCTTGATACAGGTTTCTTGTCTGATTTAGGTCTTGATTACTGTGTATCTTAAAATTCAATAGATTGATTCCTTCCACTTCCTTTTTTTCAAAATTGTTTCAGCTATTGTAGTTTTTTTGCCTCTTCATATGATTTTTAAAAACTCTTGTATATATCTACAAAAAATCTTGTTGAGATTTTGATAGAAATTGCATTAAACCTGCTTATCAATTTTGGGGACAACTGATATTTTACTATATTGACTCTTCCAAAACATGAGCATAATAGGTCTCTCTATTTATTTAGAACTTCTTTGATTTCTTTCATTAGCATTTTATAGTTTCCAGGATACAAGTCTTGTATATGTTTTTTAGATTTACACCTAAGTTTTTTATTTTATTTTGAGCAATTGTAAGTGGTATTGCATTTACAATTTTTGTGCCATGTTTATCGTTATATATTTAGAAATGCAACTGATTAACAATTTTTTTTTAATCTTAGAACCTGTGACCTTGCTGAACTCACTTATTAGTTATAGGATGTTTTTGTAGATTCCTTGGGATTTTCTACATAAACAATTATGTCATCTGTAATGAGGGACAGTTTTATTTCTTTCTTTCTGAGTGATATCCTTTGTATTTTTTCTTGTCTTATTGCACTGGCTGGGCCTTCCAGCACTAAGCTGAATAAGAGTGACATAGCAGACATCCTTCTCTTTTCCCCAGACTTAGGCAAAAAGCATTCATTCTTTTATCATCAAGTATAATGTTAGCAGCAGATTTTTTGTATATGTGCTACATCAACCTGAGGAAGTTCCCTGTATTCCTATTTTTCTTAAAGTTTTAATCATGGATTGGTGTTGGGTTTTGTCAAATACTTTTTCTGCATCACTTGATATGATCATGTGATTTTTTCTTTAGCCCATAAATATGGTAGATCACATTGATTGACTTTTATTTATTTTTTATTTTTTAATGTTTATTTATTTTGGGGGGGTGGAGAGAGAGAGAGGGAGAGAATGAGTGGGGGAGGGGCAAAGAGAGGGAGACACAGAATCCGAAGCAGGCTCCAGGCTCAGAGCTGTCAGCACAGAGCCTGACATGGGGCTTGAACCCAGGAACTGTGAGATCATGACCTGTGCTTAAGTCAGAGGCTTAACTGACTAAGCCACCCAGGTGCCCCTTGATTGACTTTTAAATATTGCACCACCTTTTTGTTTTTTTAATTTTAACCATGTTTATTTATTTTTTTAATTTACACCCAAGTTAGTTAGCATATAGTGCAACAATGATTTCAGGAGTAGATTCCTTAATGCCCCTTACCCATTTAGCCCATCCCCCACTCCCACAACCCCTCCAATAAACCTCTGTTCTCCATTTTTAAGAGTCTGTTATATTTTGTCCCCCTCCCTGTTTTTATATTATTTTTGCTTCCCTTCCCTTATGTTCATGTGTTTTGTATCTTAAAGTCCTCATATGAGTGAAGTCATATGATATTTGTCTTTCTCTGACTAATTTCGCTTAGCATGATACCCTCTAGTTCCATCCATGTAGTTGCAAATGGCAAGATTTCATTCTTTTTGATTGCCGAATAATATTCCACTGTACATATATACCACATCTTTATCCATTCATCCATCAATGGACATTTGGTGCATCAGTCTTCATTTTAAAAACAAACTCCTCCTGATCATGGTGAATAATTCTTTTAATATATTGCTAAATTCTATTTGGTTTTTTTTTATTTTTTTTAACGTTTATTTATTTTTGAGACAGAGAGAGACAGAGCATGAACAGGGGAGGGGCAGAGAGAGAGGGAGACACAGAATCCGAAACAGGCTCCAGGGTCTGAGCTGTCAGCACAGAGCCCGACCCGGGGCTCGAACTCAAGGACCGCGAGATCATGACCTGAGCCGAAGTTGGACGCCCAACCGACTGAGCCACCCAGGCGCCCCAATTCTATTTGTTAATATATGTTAAGGGATTTTATAATTCTGTATGATGACTGATATCAGTCTGTAGTTTTCTTTCTTTTTTTATTTTATTTTTTGTACTTCTTTGTCTGGTTTTGGTAGAAGAGTAAAACTATCTTCATAAAATGCATTTGAAGTGTCCCCTTCTTTTCTCTTTTTGAGATGAGATTGTACTAAATTTGTGTGAAATCTTTATATGTTTGGTAGAATTTTCCAGTGAAGCTCTCTGGGCCCAATGATTTCTTTGGGATGAATTTTTAAGTTTCAAATTAAATTTCTTATGTTATAGGCATTTTCAAATAATCTATTTAATATTGGGTTGTGGTAGGTTGTGTTTTTCAAGGAATTTAGTCCATTTCATCTATATTTTCAAATTTATGTGTGTAGAGTTGTTTTAATATTCCCTAAAACTTTTGATGTCTGCAGTCTGTAGTGATTCTTCTTGTTTTATTGCTGATATTGGTAAAGATGCTTTCTCTCTCTCTCTCTCTCTCTCTCTCTCTCTCTCTCTCTCGCTAATATTGCTAGATATTTCTCAACCAAATTGATCTTTTCAAAGAATGAGACCTTTGCTTCATTTATTATCTCTATTGTTTTTCAATTTAAAATTTCATTGATTTCTGTCCTTATATTTATCTCTTTGCTCCTTGCTTTGAGTTTATTTCTCTCTTTTTCTAGATTCTTGATATGGGAGCTTATATTATTAATTTAGGACCTGTCCTCTTTTCTGTATGCATTTACTGTTATACATTTTCCTCTTAGCCCTTCTCTAGTTGTGTCTTTCAAATTCTGATATGTTGTATTTTCACTTTCATTCACTTCAATTGTATTTTTTAAAAATTTTTCCTTGAGATTTTCTCTCTGATTCATGGATTATTCAAAAGTCATTTAGTGTTGTTTAGTTTCCAAGATTTTGGAGATTTTCCTATTACCTCTCTGTTATAGACTTCTAGTTTGATTCCAAGTGCTTGAAGACCACACTATTATTCCAATTCTTTTAAATTTGTTGATATTTCTTTTATGGCCCAAAATGTGGTCTATCTTGGCATATTTCCTGTAGGCACTTGAAGAGAATGTATGTTCTTTTCTTTTTGGATAGAATTTTCTATAAATGTTGATTAAATACTTTTGGTTGTTGGTGGTGTTGAGTTCTTCTACATATTTGTGATTTTCTGTCCAGCTGTTCTACCAATTGTTAAGAGAGGAGTGTGGAAGTCTCCAGCAGAATTGTGGGTTTTTCTTTTCTTTTTTTTTCAAAGATAACCTTTTTTTAAGTTTATTTCTTTATTTTGAGAGAGAGAAAAAGTGGGGTGGGGTAGAGAGAGAGGGAGAGAGAGAATCCCAAGCAGGTTCCACACTGTCAATGCAGAGCCTGATGTGGGGCTCAAACTCATGAACTGTGAGACCATGACCTGAGCCAAAACCGAGCGTCAGAGGTTTAATCAACTGAGCCACCCAGGCACTCCAATTGTGAGACTTTTCTTATTTCATCTTTAAGTTCTACCAGTTTTTGCTTCACATTTTGCAGTTTTTTTTTTTTTTTTTTTTTTTTTTTTGTAAGTAGTGTCCATGCCCAGTGGGGAGCGGAACACAGGGCTGGAACTCACAACTCTGAGATAAAGTCCTGAGCTGAGATCAAGAGTTAGACACAACCAACTGAGCCACCTAGGCACCCACATTTTTCAGCTTTATATTTTAGTGCATACAGATTAAGGATTGCTGTATTGTCTTTGTGGATTAATTTTTTATCATAATATAATGTCTCTCTCTGTCTCTAATAACTTTCATTCCTCTAAAGTCTACTTTACTTGATATTAATATAGCCATTTCTGGTCTATTTTGATTAATGTTTGTTTGCATGATATATCTTTTCATATATTTCTACTTTCAACTTGTCTATATCACTGTATTTAAAATGGGTTTCTTGTAGTTTGGTCAGGTCTTTTAATCAATTTTGTCAATATCTGTCCCTTAATTGATATATTTAGACCATTTACATGTAATGGAATTATGGATATATTAGGGCTTAAGTTTCCCATTTTACTTTTTTGCTTGCTGTTTGTTCTGTTTTTCATATCTCTGTTTTCTATTTCCTATCATCTATGGGTTACTTGAACATTTTTGGAATTCCATCTTGACTTATCTTTCGTATTGTCTGTAGTGTATATCTTTGTATAGATTTTTAGTGGCTGCTCTAAGCATTACTTAGCTATCTATAGGTATTTTGTATATATAACTTATCACAGTGTACTGGTATTCTCATTTTACCAGTTCAAAATCTTACTTGCCTTTATGTCCCTTTATTCTCCCCTCTTTATGTATCATTGTCAGATATATTTCCTCTACAGAAAATTCAAAGCATTTCAAACAGTGCTATACTTTTTCTTCAACCATCAAATACAATTTAGAAGATTCAACAGAAGGAGCGTCTCTTGTATTTACCCATAGTTTTGCCTACTGTGTTCTTCATTCCTTCCAGATGTTCCAAGATTTCTTTTTTTATTGTTTCCTTTCTGTTTAGAGAAATTTCTTTAGTCTTTCTTTTGTGTAGGTTTTCTGGCAGCACATTTTCTTAGTTTTCCTTCATCTGAGAATGTCTTGATTTATTCTTCATTCCTGAAGGATATTTTCTCTGGATACAGGATTCTGAGTTGATATTTCTTTTCTTTGAACAGTTGAAAAATATTGTGTCACTTCCCTCTGGCCTCTATGGTTTCCAATAATAACTCCTTTGTCACCCTAATTGTATTGCCCCTAGATAGGTGTTATTTCTCTTTTACTGCTTTCAAGTTGTTTTTTGTTTGTTTGTTTTGTCTTTAGTTTTCAGAAAGTTGACGATGAAACTCTTGGTGTTTTGTTTAGGGTTCATTAAAGCTTTTTGAATCTGAAAGTTTATATCTTTTGCCAAACTGTCCAGCTATTTTTTTTAGTACTTTTTCATCTCTGACCTCTTTCTCTTCCCCTTCTGTCACTTTGATGACAAAAATATTATATTTTTTGTTAAAGCCTCACAGGTTCCTTAGGCTTTGTTCATTTTTTTTTTTTCAGTATATTTTCTCTCTGTTATTCAGGTTGGATAATTTCAATTGATGTGACTTCCAATTTACTGATTTCTTTCCCATATCCTCTCCACTCCACTCCTGAGCCCACCCATTGAGTCCTTTATTTTGGTTATTGTATTTTTCAGTTCGAATGTTTCATTTGGTCTTCTTTATATCTTCTATTTCTTTTTTTTTTTTTTTAGTATTTATTTACTTTTGAGAGAGACAGAGCATGAGTAGATGAGGGGAAGAGAAAGGAGACACAGAATCTGAAGCAGGTTCCAGGCCCTGAGCTATCAGCATAGAGCCTGAGGCAGGGCTCAAACTCATGATTCGTGAGATCATGACCTGAACCAAAGTTGGACGCTTAACCAACTGAGCCACCCAGGTGCCCCTATATCTTCCGTTTCTTTCTGAGACTCTGTTTCTTGGAAATCCCCAGTTTTTCATTTGTTTCAAACATGTATGTAATTGCTCATTGGAGCATTTTTCTTTTGACTGCTTTAAAATTTTTGTCAGAGAGTTCTAGCATCTTTGGCATCTCAGTGTAGGGATATACTGATTGTGATTTTTCTTTCAGTTGGAGAGTTTCCTGGCTCCTGGCATGATGAGTGATTTTTATTAAAAGCTGGACATTTTAGGCATATTATGAGACTTTTATTTTACCTAAACTTTATGTTTTACTTGATTTACTCTGATACTGCCTTGATATTGCCAGGTAATAGTAGTAATCCAAATTTCCTACTCACCTTCTTTTGACACCCAAGGTGGGGCACTTTTCATTACTGTTGGGCTACAAGGGAATTCCACATTCCCGCTAGGCCTCCACTAATACCTTCCTGGCTGGAAGAGTTAGGAATGCCTTCTCCCTGCTCCCCACATGACCTCTGTTGGCACTACAGGAAGGGATGGCCCTGTTATTGCTGAGTAGTGGCAAAAGTCCTTGCTTCCCACTCAGCTTCCTCTGACACTATCCTACTATGAGAGGGCACCTCATTACCTCCAGGTAGGGGTGGGAGTCCAGGCTTCCTATCCACTGATGCAATGGAGGGGTGCCTCTTTACCACCTGACAGGGATGAAAATCCATCTGAGCCTTTTCTGACACCACCCTGGTGGAAGTATTGAGGTTCCTCATGACAGCTTGACAAGGATGGAAGTCTAAGCTCTCCACTTGTCCTTCCCTAGACTGTGTTACAGTGGGGCTTCAGATTTTTCTTTGATGTCGCGATGTAGTCAAGTAGTAATTTTCTAAAAGTTTTCTATCAGCCTAGGCTGTCCTTTTCCTGGTCCTTTGGCTAGAGGAAGAAAGTTTTTGTTGTGGCCTTTTTTTGCCTGCTTCCATTCATGTTTCCACATTGCCACCTACTCCAGCACCCAGTCTGGTGTAGATGTGGCAAAAAGAAAACTGAGGGAACTCACTGCTCTCTTGTTCTTTGAATCTGAGATCTCTTGCCACTCTAGAGCCTTTCAGAGTCTTCTGACTAAAGAAAACAAAACTAATTTTCTGATTTAATGATTTAAGATAATCTCAAAATAATACAAAATGATTTCTTATGGAATTTGACAACATGCACTTAAAAATAATTTTGAGGGGTGCCTGGGTGGTTCAATTGGTTAAGTGTCTAACTTTGGCTCAGATCATGATCTCATGATTGGGTTTGTGAGCTCAAGCCCCACGTTGGGCTCTATGCTGTCAGCACAGTGCCCACTTTGGATCCTCTGTCTCCCTCTCTCTCTGCCTCTCTCTCTCTTTTAAAAATAAATAAACATTAAAAACATCAAAAATTAGGGGCATCTGGGTGGCTCAGTCATTTAAGCGTCCAACTTCAGCTCAGGTCATGGTCTCATGGTTCATTGGTTTAAGCCCTGCATCGGGCTCTGTGTTGACAGCCCGGAGCCTGGAGCCTGCTTCGGATTCTGTGTCTCCCTCTCTCTCTGCCCCTCCCCTCCTCATGCTCTGTCTTTCTCTCTCTCAAAAGTAAATAAATATTTTAAAGTTTTTTAATTAAAAATTAAACATGATTATAATAATTTTGAACACTACAGGCAAAATAATAAAGGATATTCTTTTTAAAAATATTTTCACCAGGAAAGTGGCATTTGTATTTATTTATTTATAATTTAAAAAAATTTTTTTAATTTATTTTTGAGAGAGAGAGAGTGCATGAGTGAGGGAAGAACAGAGAGAAAGAGGGACAGAAGATGTGAAGTGGGCTCCATGCTGAAAGCAGCAAGTCAGATGCCCAGGTGCCCCACAAAGGATATTCTTGAAAAACAGGGCAATAATAATAGATGACATTTAAGCAAGTCATTAAAGGACAATAACTAAAAAAATAGGGGTACTAGAGGAAATACGATCTAGAACTTGATGAAACCAAAGGTCCAAAAACATGATGGCATAAGAGAATTTAATATATGAAAAGGATATCACAAAATAGGAAAAGGAAACACCATGGAATAAAGGGTTTGGGCAGGAGACAAGCAGAGAAACTAAACCTAAAAAATAAATTCCAGATTTAGAAGATTTAATTGATTTAAATTGATTTAAGACATTAGGGGACCCAGTGAAATACACAATAGTGTATTTATCATATATATAGTTTATAGATATAGATATAATGTCTAGGGTTTTTAGTTACATTTAATGGAAGAAATAAGGAAAACTACATCTATTCCATCTTCCCCACCTTCTACTTACTCTTTGTGTTTCCTTCTTGATAGTTTCTATTGTCACGTCTTCAACTCCATTAATCTTTTCCTATACAATGTCAAATCTGCTGTTAACCCCAACCACTGTAGTACGTTTCATCCCAGATATTGTAATTATCATCTCTAAGAAGGTCTATTTGGGTCATTTTTTTGTATCTACTGTGTCTGCACTTAACTTGCTCTACCTTTTCTAGCTTCTTGAACATATGAAATAACAGCTATAGTACTGTTTTAATGTTCTTGTACATACATGTATATCATTTCTGGGTCAGTTTCAATTGATTGATTTTTCTCTTCTTTAATTGCTTGTATTTTTCTGTTTTTTTACATTATTGGTAATATTTTAAAGTTTTATTTTATTTTATTTTTAATGTTTTTATTTATTTTTGAGACAGAGAGAGACAAAGCATGAGCAGGGGAGGGGCAGAGAGAGAGGGAGACACAGAATCTGAAGCAGGCTCCAGGCTCTTAGCTGTCAGCACAGAGCCCAACGTGGGGCTCAAACTCACAGACTGAGATCATGACCTGAGCTGAAGTCAGACGTTTAACCACCACCCAGGTGCCCCTTATTATTTTTAAGTAATCTCTGCACCCAATGTGGGGTTTGAACTCACGACTCCAAGATCAAGAGTTACAGGCTCTTCCGACTGAGTCAGCCAGGTGCCCTCATGATTGGTGATTTTCTTTTTTTTGACCTCAGACTTGCCTGAACTCAGTTGCCTCATGTATTCTGTTCACTTTTCTAGATATTGATGGAAGGAGGGCTGGTCTGATTCCAGTTACTTCATCATGGTCAGAAATGAAAGTGTCGGTAGTGTTTGTAAAGCCTCTCATTGTGAATATTCGCTTCGTCTACTGTAATGTCATGTTATTTTTAGTGCCTAAAGTTCATGACATCATAAATGAGAATTTTACCTTTATCAAAGCAATTTAGCCCTATCTTATTTAAAATTTTGGTTTGAATTTAACTGTTTATATTAATATTGTCCCTGTAGTTCTTTTGCAGACCAACAGTTGCCTTATATCTTTTTACTCATTCTTTTATTTGAAACATTATCATTCTGAGTTTGCTTTTAGACTCAATATGATCTTAGTCTTTTGATAGAGAGGTTGGGTCTGTTGATCTATTTATTGTGATGACTAATATATTCTTAATTCTGTCATTGGTTTTTTATGGTGTTTCTTATTTTCTTCCCCAATCTTTGCTTATAGTGTTCACATTTTTCACTTTCTCGGTTTCTACTCCTTCAGGAGTTTTGTGTATTTTCTCATTTTTTTTAAATTTTTTTATTGGGTATTCTCTTATTTTTATTTTGGCTGATCCTATTTTTAAAATTCAAATTCTATTCATCTTCGACTCCTTTCTTGTTTGTTTGACATTTGGAAATTTCCCCAGGATGTGTCTAGATGTATACTCTTAATTAATTTTACCTGCTCCTGGTGGGTGCTTTATTCTCAAACCTTTATCACCACTTAGAGATTTGCTCTGATGTTTTTTTCTCATCTTCCTTCATTTCGCTATGCTTCTCTCAGAAATCTAGGAGATTTTCTTTTTTTAACAGACAATTTAAATTATTAATTCCGTTTTCTTCAATGTTTAATATGCTCTTCACTGCCCCTACTACATTTAAAAATTCTGTAATCATGGTTTTCATCTTAAAGTAAAATTGTCTTATCTCAGATGATTATCTTTTCATAAATATAATATATTCTACTCTCATGGAAAATATAAATTTTATTTAAAAAATTTCCCCTTCTGTTCCTTGGAGTAAGTTTGTTTCATAGGGAAACATTTGTTCAGCTTATATATCTGATTTAATTCTGGGTGAAAGTAACAATTTGATGCTTGCCCTTGTTTTACTTACCCTTCGGAGGCAGGTCTGGGTTTGCAGAGAAAGTATGTCAGAGGAGCAAGTTCAGTTCTTTTGATCTCAGACAAGGAGAAAGAAAAATTTTATGTTTCTGAAGGTTTGGTTGGCTGGTCAGGGCATTCAATTTACCACATGGTGTAGGTTGTAACTGTTTGTAAGACAAATAGCTTGCCTACTAAATGAAGCTCATTTCTCTGTGGAGCATGTCCTTTCCTCCTCTCTGAGTGTGGGCACGGGCAGACACAGTAGCCCAAGTCATTCTTGGTATTGAGATTAACTCTCCTCTCACTGCCTCTTGGCTCACTCTCAATGCCAGGCCCTAATTCTATGCATCTGGGTGAAGTCTTAGGTCCAGATGCCAGTGAGGATTGGAAAAGGTCTCTACTAAAGAGCCCTATAGATCAGGGACATTCAGGGTTCACTTAAGCATATTTTGCTTTTACCATTTGAGTTAGTGGGGGATACAGGCTTCTTCTCTAACCAGTCTGACTATCCATCTTGACTTAGTGCACCACCTTTTAGTGTGGCCTATGGGAAAGATGGAGGAAAGGCTGCAGCCAAGCGCCCCGAGTGTGGGCCTGCAGCAATTCCAAACATCTTTTGACTTGCCCCTCTTGATCACCATGTGGTCCTCCATAACAATGGTTTGCTCAGTTTTAGGGTTTTCAAGCTTGTTTGTCTTTGCTTCTTAGGTGGGTATTTTTTTTTTGTCCCATCCATCTATCCATCATCCATCCATCCATCCATCCAACCATCTGTTTTTTTTTGAGCAGTTATGATGTGCCAAATATGTTCTGGATGCTTACTTAAGATTCAGAGGTGGAAGAAGACAGATATGGAGCTTGCATTCTGGAGAAGGGTTGCATTTTATGATGTGGAGACTTTTATCTCCCTCAACTTGAGCTCATGTACATCACATTACTTTAAAATATCTTTGTATCTAGTGCTGACACAGATGTTTTGAATGCTTTATGAGTTTGACAGGATTCGGGGAGGCAGAAAGCTCAAACCATGATTATGAAGTAAAAGAATCACCCAGTTGAAGGAAAGAAGAAAAAGGGGGAAAAGAGAAAGGAGGATAAGGAACCAAAAGTTCATCATAGAAGTTCCTAGGACCCTACTTTCCCAGATAGCTCATGTGTACAACTAGACAATGTTGGAGGTCCTGGATTTGCATGGCAGCCCCATTCGTCTCTATAATCCCTCCCTTTCTCATATTCTACTGTAGTATGATGCCCTCTCCATAGTTAGCATAAATAAAACTTTTCATGTATAACATTAAGGGCAATTAAAAAAATAAATGTATCATCCACCATCATTTTTGTAATAAAAGCTATACAACTTTATTTTACTTTTTAATTCAACATATCATAATCCTTTTTAGATTTTCATCACTTTTATTTTAATGGCCATATATCATTCCATTGTGTTGCCTCCCAAATTGTTTAGCTGTCCTCTGTCCTTTCTTTTACTATTCAGAGAGTTCTACTTTTGCACTCCCACAATTCATAAATGGTGCGATGAAAGTCTTTGAGATTTATTCCTGAAATTTATTTCATGAATTCCCAGAAAAAGGACAATTAGGTCAAAAAGTATTGATGTTGTGGGGCTCTTGTTAGATATTTTAAATTACTTTTCAAAAGGGACCAGCAATGTGGCAAATTTCCTGAAACCTCATCAACATTAGTTTGCTTTTAAAAATCAGTTCGTACCAATCTGATAATTTAGTAGACAAAAATTGGAGCATATTTTATGCCTATTGATCATTTGTCCTTGAGTTTACTATTTCCATCTCCCTTTAAGTGAATTGTTTGGTCCTGTCATCTGCCCATTTATTTGGCTTAGGGGTGTTCTTACATATTTTAATGTACTCTATTCTGTCCAGATGAGGTATTATCTTTTTAAAAAAAGTTTATTTATTTTGAAAGATAGGAAGTGTGTGTGTCCATGTGCGCGAGCAGGGGAAGGGCAGAGGGAGAGAGAGAGAGAGGGAGAGAATCCCAAGCAGGCTCTGCGCTATCCATGGAAACTCACAAAACTGCGAGATCACGACCTGAGTTTGTTGTTTAATGGACTGAGCCACCCAGGTGCCCCTACATGAGGTATTCTTAATCTTGGGGCTACAGGGAGTCTTAGGAAGTCCATCAGCCTTGTACAAGCATACCTACCATTTGTGTGTGTGCGTATCTGTGTGTGTGTAGGTCTGCAAGTGTCAGTGAATGTGTGTATTCCTCTGTCTTTGTATGTATGTGTATGTACACATGTCTGTATATATACATGAAAGGGTCCTAACTTTCCTTAGATTCTCAAAAACATCAAATTTTTAATAATGGTTCAGAGCTCATTTGATTGTAATCTTTTCCCTAGTGTATTCCTTTTCTTTTTCTTTTAGTTTGTGTTTGCATACATTTAGCATTGCGATACAGCTTACTTTATCAATTTTTCCTCTTTGAATCTCTATTTCTTCTATCCTTGGCCTATCATTATTATTTCTTAGATAGGATAAATACACCATTGTGTATTTCACAGGGTCTTCTCTATTTCTTAGTTGATCCCTTCTAAATCTGGAATTTACTTCTAAGTATACGCCTAAACTAATTTCTCTGCTTGTCTACTGTCCAACCCTTTTATTCCATGGTGTTCCCTTTCCCTATCATTTTGGGACATCCTTTTTACACATTAAATTCTCCTTTTGTCATTGTCTGCTTTTGGACCTTTCATTTCAAGTTCTAGATCTAATTTTGCTCTAGTGCATCTTTATTTTGGTTATTGTTCTTCAGTGACTTATGTATTTATTTTTAAAGTTTATTTTATTTATCATTTGAGAGAGAGTGTGTGTGTGTGTGAACAGGGGAGGGACAGAGAGAGGGAGGGAGAGAGAGAGAGAGAGAGAGAGAGAGAGAATCCTGAGCAGACTCCATGCTGTCAGTGCAGAGCCCAACGCAGGGCTTGGTCCATGACCCGTGAGACCACGACCTGAGCCAAAATCAAGAGTTGGACGCTTAACCAACTGAGCCACCCAGGCACCCCTTCAGTGACTTATTTAAATGTCATCTATCATCATTGCTCTTTTTTCAGAATATCCTTTGCCATTTTGCCTGTAGTTTTCAAAATTGTTTTTAAGTGCATGTTGTCAAATTCCATAAGAAATCCTTTTGCATCATTTTGATATTATCCTGAATCACTAAATCAGAAAATCAGAATATTTAGATTTTCTGTTTGAGAAACATGATGTTTTTCTATTACTCATATTCTCTACTGTGCTTTCCAGGAAATTTTTGAAGTTTTTTTTTTTTTTTTTTTATCCCATGATTATGGCTGTGTATGTAATTGGTTATATTTGATTATGCTTCATTTTTTTTTAAAGTAGGGTTCACACCCAGCATGGAGCCCAGGGTAGAGCTCGAACTCATGACCCTGAGATCTAGACCTGTGCTGAGATTAAGAGTGAGATGCTTAACTAACTGAGCCACCCAGGCACCCCAGTTACATTTGATTATGAATTGGATCTCATTCTGTAATTTGTTTCCTATCTTGTTTATTTATGAAAGTTATTGATTTTTAAAATACTTATCATGTATCCATAGCAAGCCAGTTATTGAACTTTTGGATTACTGCTAATGGTAGTTTAGATGAGAACATCAGATTTTTAAAGGCTATAATTATATCATCTGCGAGTGAAGCTTTCTATCTTTCTAATAACTACTCTCATGGTTTCTTTTTCATGTCTTATTACATCAGCCAGATTTATCAATATGATATTAAATAATAATGGTGATAGAGAGCTTATTTATTTTGTTCCCTTTTCTAATGGGAAAATCTGTAATGTTTTTCCATTAAAAAGGATGCTGGCTTGGTTTTAAATAGATCCTTATTATGTTAAGGAAGTGTCACTCTCTTCCTATTTTTAAAACTGTTTTGACATCTATTGAAATGCATTTTTTGGCAACCATTAGGATGAGCATATGGTTCGTATTATTTAATCTATTGATCTGATGTGTTGTATTAATAGATACCCTTGTGCTGAACTTTCTTTGCATTGCTGGAGAAACCCTTTGTGGTTATGGTGTTTTAGTCCCTTAATGTGCTGCTGAACGCTATTTGCTGGGCCTGTACTCTCAAATGATATTGGATCCTGTTTCCTTTAAAACAAATTTTGTATCAGGGCTTAAAATCAAGACTGCATTTGCCTTGCAAAATGAATTAGCAGGTTTTTTTTAACCTATTTTTCCTATGGTAAAGAATAATTTATGTAACATGGAAATGCACTCTCCTGTAAAATTTGGATAGATTTCTCTACAGACTTCAGCGTTGGTACAAATGTCCTGGGCAGGGGTGGGGAGGGTCATTCTTAAATAAAATGCACATTCTCTGAGTCTTCCTTGTTTGCTGACCTAACTTAACATTTCTTGTAGCAACTGGATTATTTTATATTTTTGTCACCTCCTGTCTGTTTAATTGATAACAAAATAAATTTGCTAAAGAATTACGTACCACGTCCCCCCTCACTATTATTAATCTTTTGGACCTGTCATTATAATCACTTCCTCATTTCTGATTTCATTTGGGCCTTTTTTCTTGATTGTATTTGCCAGAGGTTGGCCTTTTCTATTAACTCTCTCAAAGAATCAGCTTTTGGTTTTATTTACTGATTCTACTATTTTTGTGTTTCCCGATTTGTTTATTCCTGCTATTATCTTTCTTTCCTGCCTACTGTTGTCCTTCAAGTTTGTGCGTATGCTGGGGGTGGGGCAAGGAAATCTGTTTTCCAAGATCTAAAGCAGTAAGCTTTGGTCTTTTTATTTATTTTTTTTTAATCTAAAAAGCATTTAAAACAGAATTTATCCCTTGTACTAACTAGTTGCTTCTCATGATCTTAAAATGCCATGTTTTGGACCCAGTCTGTTGGTCCAGTGTATAATATGGTAGGGACTTGCGGTAGGCTGTGGTGTCATAACCAGAGTGGTAAGGGTATCTGACTGAAACAGGTACCCTTGTAGGGACTCTTTTATGCCTACCCTGTGTCCCCTTCATCATCTTGGGCTCCATAGGTGCTGGCTCTTTGTGTTCATGTGTTTGTAAAAAGAGAAATCTTTCCTAAAAAGTCAGAGTGATGCAGTATGGGACACTTTGTTACTAATAAAAACAGCTTCCGGGGCACCTGGGCGGCTCAGTCGGTTGAGCATCTGACTTCAGCTCAGGTCATGATCTCCTTGTTTGTGGGTTTGAGCCCCACGTCGGGCTCTGTGCTGACAGCTCAGAGCCTGGAGCCTGCTTCAGATTCTGTGTCTCCTCCCTCTCTGCCCCTCCCCTGCTCACATTTTGTCTCTCTCAAAAAATAAATAAAACATTTTAAAATTTTTCAGGAGGTCCCTAAACTTGGATAAGAAAAAAAAAAAAAACATGTTTATTTTTCTTTACTTTCACTAATTTTATAACTGAAATATAGCATTTTCTTCCCCTCGGAAAATAGGCAACAAACCACAGTCACATCAGCAGTGCCAGGATATGCCACCAATAAAAATCACAGAAGTCTTTCTAGCACAATACAGTTGCTGCACACATCTTGAAATATCATTTAGAGCCATCATTATTTCAGAATCATGTTAGTTGTTAGACCCGTTGCTACAGCTGGTTATCTAATGCGCTAATAAGGCAACCTATCTATTACTATTTTCCATATTTGTTCTTTTAATATGTTGAAAACTATATTTCAATATAATTGATTTTCTTTGCTATCTTACAAAATATTTTCATCAAAAATGCATATGCACTTAAATACACACACACACACACTATTTCCATTTAAAAACATTATTCTGGGGTGCCTGGGGGGCTCTGTCAGTTAAGCGTCTGACTTAGGCTCGTGTCATGATCGAGCCCCGCGTCAGGCTTTGTGCTGACAGCTTGGAGCCTGGAGCCTAATTCAGATTCTATGTCTTCCTCTCTCTCTGCCCCTACCCTACTCATTCTCTCTCTCCCTCTCCCTCTCTCTCTCTCAAAAATAAATAAACGTTTTAAAAAAATGTTTTAAACATTATTCTGACAAGGGATCTGTGGGCTCCCCCAGACTGTCAAAGACGTCAATGCCTCAAAAAAAATGGTCAAGGGGGCACCTGAGTGGCTCTGTCAGTTGAGCATAGGACTTGATTTCGGCTCAGCTCATGATCCTGGGGTAGTGGGATCAGGCCCAAGTCAGACTCCATGCGAGCATGGAGTCTGCTTGAGATTTTTCTCTCTCTGTCTCCTTCTGCCTCCTCCCCAACCCCCACACTGTCTGTCTCTTTTTCTCTCTTTCTAAAAAAAAAAACAAAAACAAAAAAACAAAAATGGTCAGGTACTCTGCTCTGATGCATGGTTGGAACAGGGCCTTCCTGGACCTCGGTGGGCTTTCAGGACGGATTTAGAGAACTTTGCCAATTCTTTGAAGACATATACCACCCACAAGGGGAGGGGAGTTCTTCCAAAATGTGATTTAAAAATACTGCCACTTTTATTCTTTCTTTCAAAATGCAGTGTCTGCTATGTGCGTGGCAGAGCTCGAGTCCCGTCCCTGCTAGTGTGAACAGGATAGTAGGGATTCCCAGGGAGTCACCTGCGCCCGCCCCTGGCCCTGGCGTTCCCAGATTTCTAATAATCATGGCAGTGACTTTTATTTCAACTTGGTCTCTTCTTCCAGTTTTACAGGCAGGCTGAGTCTCCTCGAGACACTTCTGTATCTTCTGTATCCCGAGTAGGGGTGGTGTGGAGGAGGCAGTGAGGAAGTGGATGCTTTGCGTCAGGAAACGGACCTTCTAAAAGGTTTGCTCTCTGTCCTCTGGTTTCATATGAAACCTTTACAAAATGCAATCACTTTACAAAACGCCATCTCACTTGACCAACCCTCTGAGGAATTAGTCCCATTTTACAGATGGGAGAACTGAGGCTCGGAGATATTAGGACTATTCGAGGCCACATTGCTCATTGATGAAGGTGTTGGGAATTAAACTCAGCTCCTCTGATTCCCAGTGAGGTGCTTTGCCTGCTTTGCTGCAATGCTTCCCGTAAATTTTAATTTTCTCTACTCGTACAAGTAACGCAGTGATTGTGGGAATTTTTCTTCATTTTCTTTTTTTTTTTTCAACGTTTTTTTTTTTTTTTTTTTTTTTTTTTTTTTTTTTTTTTGGGACAGAGGGAAACAGAGCATGAACGGGGGAGGGGCAGAGAGAGAGGGAGACACAGAATCGGAAACAGGCTCCAGGCTCCGAGCCATCAGCCCAGAGCCTGACACGGGGCTTGAACTCACGGACCGCGAGATCGTGACCTGGCTGAAGTCGGACGCTTAACCGACTGTGCCACCCAGGCGCCCCTCTTCATTTTCAATATTACTCCATTCGTAGTTTAAATGGGACGCCCAAATATGCTTGAGGCTTTTCTAGGTAATGGAGACAACACCCACCAATCTTCTGCTTTAACCCAATATGTCTCTTCTGAGCTCCAGGGAAAATCTACAAATCTGGAAAATTCTCCCTTTGATCTATCTTCGTTCACTCTCAATCCTTGTAGTACCACTGAAACTTTTCTTCAGTTGAAAGAAAAAAAACTTGTCACACTTCATGCATTTGTTCAAAACATTTTAATTGAACACCTACTATGTGCCAGGCCCTCCACCTGTAAAGACACGTCCATTGTAGAAAAGTGTAGAAAGAAGACAGCCCAGATGTCCACCAGAACTGGAATGGGTAGGTGAATTGTAATAGAGACACAAAATTTACTACCGCCTAACATAAAAATGCACGAAGCACAGCCACATGCAAAACAAGGATACATTTTAAAGACATAATCTTGCTTTAAAGGAGAGAGACGCATACGCACGAAGTACAGACCGTAGAATTCCATTTTTATAAATTTCAAAAATAGTAAAAAAAAAAAAAAAAAAAAAGGGCTCTTATTTTGGGATGTCTGCTCCGGGAGTAAAACTATGAAAAATAAAAATGGAGAGACGATTGGCAATCAGCTGCCTGTCCAGAAGCAGGAATGGTTTGTGGAGCAGGGCACTTGTGAGGTCTAAGGGGTGGCAACGAAAGTGTTCACTTTATAATTATTTCTTCCAACTACACATTTATGATTTATGCAGTCTTCTGTATGTGTGTGCCCTTTCACCAAAAAAAAAAAAAAAAAAGGTTTAAAATTTCAGATAAGAAGAAGGGGGAAAGATAAAATAAAATAAAGGCCAACAACAACAACAACAACAACAAAGGGGAAAATCCACAAGATTCTACCCCTGACTGTGAACACTTTGGGTATATTCTTCCAGTCACTTTTTTCTGTGCATATATTGTTTTTCCTAGCAAAAAGGAGATCACACCGTAATAAAATTCTGATGTTTCATTTTGTTCCCTCATCAAAGATTGTTACGTGCCCTTCTCCCAGGGGCCCTCCCGCCAGCCTAGCACCTGGGCGGGCCCTGGATGGTGGGGCTGCCCTTCATCAGGCGAGTGAAAGGGCCTGAGATGGACTTCCAAGTAGCTTAACTTACTGTCAAACAAGCACCTCTGAGATTCGGAGGAGAGCCTGAGCCCCCACCATGCAACTTACAAAGCAACAACCTTGGGCTGCTGTCCCATTTTACAGAGGGAGGGGTAGAGGATAGAGAATGAAGTGACTTGCCCGAGGGCACGGAGCCAGCAGGTCAGTGGCAGGGCTGGCACCACCTTCTCCCACCTTGCTGGCCGCCTCTTCCACGCCATTTACCCATCCGAATCCACAAGGTTCCCCTTCTTTCCGCCTAAATAAAAGGACACACCCCCACACCCAGTCTTGCTTCTTGCAGGGCGTCACGTTGCCACCCCGGAGCCTGAGCGGGAGGCCAGCACTCCAGGGAGGGAGCGGGGATGGCTCCCAGCTCCGGGCTATGCCTGCCAAGGCTCCCAGAGCGGCTGATTGCATCATCACTCACCCCTTGTCAGATCTTATTGCTCCGACATCCCCTAAATGACAAAGTTGGATTCATTAAGTGTAAATTCAATCAAACTTGAGAGTGAGAGAGAAAATAAAAGTGACTCAGAAGAAGAGAAATGGAGGCACTGGTAAGCGGTTGTTACTTTTGTTTGGAGAAGGGGTCCACGGCCCTGTGCTCCAGGCAGCGGAGTCAGGGAAGTGTCAGGGTGAGGCTGGTTCAAGTCTCACCTCCAGCATTTGCGAGCTGTGAGGCCTGGGGGGGGCAGGCAAGTCACATTCCCTCTGGGCCTCCACCTTCTCATCTGTAGGTGGGGTACCATCGACATAAAATGGCGTCGTGCGTGCTATCAGCGTATCACTTAATGGAAGGTATGGGTTTAGTAGACCTTTCATGCGGCTGCGGGGGCAGACTGCCACAAGTTCAAATCTACCTGGGTAGAGATGCCTGGGCGGTGTGGGGGTCAGCTTGCAGATGTGCAGGTGGCAAAGGGCAGGGGATACTGGACGGCAGAATATGGAATCGGAATCCCCCTCAGATGGGGTTCTCAGAACTGTGAGACTATGATGCAGTAGACAAAACGCCTTTGACATCAGGCATTTTGGGCAGTAGACACACACACACACACACACAGGGACATACACCAGGAAGCACAGGATATCCATGTGTGTGTCTGTGTATATAGAATTGGAACAATTAATAAAATGTTTAGCTGTACCATGGCAGATATTTGCTAGTATTTTAAAAAAAGTTTTTCTTTTCCAATTAAACACCCACTGAATGGATGTCATGACCTACTAATGAGGGTGTTGGCCAAGGTCACATAGCAAGTTTGAGGTGAAACAGGCTAGAACCAGATCTCCTGGCCAGTATCCAGCTTAGGCTGGGTGAGTGCCCATCCCAGTGTGCACGGCCCAGGAAGCAGCGGGACGGGACAGACATGAAAGCTGGGACAGGGCTGGGAATCGCCCGGGCTGGGGCAATGCATTTCATGGCAGAGCACAGAGCATTTGTATCTGCTAGGAATCTAGGAATCGTATCTGCCAAGAATCTAGTAAATAGGGCTGAGGGACAGAAGACATTCACAGACCACCTCGGCCTGGGGTATGATTCTGGTTCTACTACTGTCTTATGATGGGTCCTTGGAGCTGGCACTTCTGCTCTCTGGGGTTTGCTTTTCCTTTTCTGGATGTGTGTATGGGGTTGGGGGTGGGGGGGAGTCCATATACTTGATGAGGAAGGGTTAATAGAAGTTCCTTCAGGCATCCCAAGGCTGCTTTGAAGCACTGCCACCTACTGGTCACTCCCTCTCATTACACCCCATCACTTCTTGAGGGCTCTACCTCGAAATGCTTGGTCCCTTCCAAAACCCACCCGACACGAAAGTTCTCTGAATCCTCAGAGCAACTCTCTGAGAAAAGCTGATATCCTTGTGTTTATCTTACATTTGAAGAATTTGGGGGTCAGAGAGGTTAAGTGACTCACTCAAGGACACACAGGATTTCCACACGGATGCGCTGATTCCCAGTTCAGTGCACCTTCAGCTCATACAGAGTAACAAACCCCAGCATGGTGGTTAGCTAAAGGCTAAAGAGAGGAGTAGAGGTGCAGGTTTCTGACTGATCAGAAGGGGGCAGGGGGAACAAGACAGCTTATTTGGGAAGTGCCAGGAAATACTGTCAGGTGCGGCACATTTCATCCTGGTTGGCCAGTCTTTCTTTGTGCTCTCCAAAAACCTAGACAGAGGCGTGATTCCAAAGCAATGTCATCTAGCTTCATTCTGTTTGAGGTGTTTTGGGAATGTGACAATGTCAGGTTAATTTGGTCCATGCAGACAGGTGAACTGTCCAGCTTAGACCCTGGCAGAGTCCGATTTCATTTTTTTCACAATGTAATAAGCAAATAGAGGCGACGTGGTGTGATGGTTAAGGGGCGGGTCCTAGTGTCATAGTCCGTGGGTTCAAATCCTGTCTCTGCCATTTCACTTGCCATGTGACCTTGGTCAAATTACTCAGTTTCTTTGTCTGTAAAATGGGGATACCAATAGTACTTTAGCTCACTGGCTGTTGTATGAACTAAAGGAGTTAATGTAGATAAAGCATTAGAGAGTAACTGGACTGTGGTAGGCACTTAATAAATATTAAATATTTTTATAAGAGTTGAGAGGATGAGTTTGAGTTACCCTGACTTGGATTAAAATCCCACTTTCTCACTCATTTTGCAACATTGTACAGCCCTCCCCTCTTTCTGGGTCTTCTCCACCTGGACCACCCTGCCGGGCCATTCTCTGACTCCCATGACTGCCGTGTGGTGACCACATCCCAGTCGAAGCCCACACTCAAGGTCAGCTTGGCGGTGGGTTCGCTGGTATGTAGGAGGGGTGGGCGGGCTGGGACACATCTGCTCCCTTGGCTAGAATTACGCTCTTCTATTTTTCCCCGGTGGAACTATTTTATGCAGCAAGGTCAAGTGAGCAGGACTACAAATCAATTTAAACAAAAGCGCTGAGGCAGGTACCCTTGAACTCCAGTGACTTAAAATAGCCTCGTCGTCATCCTTAGCCAAACACCCCGTACCTGAGTTCACTTAGCCTGTCATCGCCAACTAATAAACCATCCCCCTCATGGAAACCAACCGGAATGAAACCTCTGAATCAAAGTGGATGTGAGGCCTGCTTGGATTAATAGAGCCGCATCAGCTTCCCCCTGTGTTCCCGGGGTTGCTAGAGAGCTTGATGCACTCTTAGGGAAATGAATATCTTATTCATTAATATCAGGAAGACCAGCCCAGCTGTCTTAATAACCACCCTGGCTGCTCTGTGAGTAGCCGAGCATAGCCCAGGCTTCTTTGTGGAATGCCTCAAAGTTCTACCTTAGGAGCGGGTGTGGGGGGGGTGGGGAGTGGAATTGCTTAGGGGGGGGGGGGGGGGGGGGGGGGAAGAGTAGGGAGGATTTATTTGAAAATGAAAGAAAAGGAACACTTAGCACTTAGTGTTGAGCCTAGCCCTGTGCTGGGAGCTTTAGATGTGACAATTCGTCTCTTCTCCACAATTACCCTCTTTGGTGGATGTTCTGATACCAGTTTTTAAAATAACAGCTTTATTGAGGGATCATTCACAAACCATCTGTACTAGTCAGGGGTCTCTGGAGAAACAGAACCAATAGGATATATATATATATATATATATATATATATATATACACACATATACATAGATGTATATATATATTAGGATATATATATATATCTAAGAGAAATATAAAAAAAGAGATTTATTATAAGGAATTGGCTCCCATGATTATGGAGGCTGAGTCCCACAATCTGTTATTTGTCAGCTACAGAGCCAGGAGGGCCAGTGATGCAATTGCAATCCCATTCCAAAGGCCTGAGAACCAGGAGCACCAATGGTTTATGTTCTGGTCCAAGGGCAGGAGACGATGGACGTGTCAGCTCAAGAGGTCAGGCAGAGAGAGAGAGAGAGAGAGAGAGAGAGAGAGAATTCAACCTTCTTCCGCCTTTTTGTTCTAGTCAAACCCTCAGTGGGTTAGATGATCCCCACCCACACTGGGGAGGGCACTCTGCCTCACTCAGTCCGCCAATTTGAATGCTAATCTCTGCCAGAGACACCTTCACGGATACGCTAGAATACTGTTTATTATTATCCGGGCACCTTGTCCTGGTCACGCTGACACACGCAATTAGCCACCACACCATCAAGTCACATTTTTGAAGTATATAGGTCAGTGGCTTTCGCATATTTACCAAGCTGTGCAGACGTAGCATTCCCCCTTCCCCCCACGCCTGGTGGCCACTGATCTACCCTCTGTCCATTTGCCTCTATCAAATCTAGACATCGCTTGTAAATGGAAGATCGTATGTGGCCTTCAGTGACTGATTTCCTTCACTTAGCATGATGTTTCCCAAGTTCACCCACGTTATAGCATGCGTTAGCACTTTGTTCCTTTTTATGGCTGAATAATATTCCATTGTGTGGATCTAACATATCTTGTTTCTCTGACTTTCGGTCAGTGGACAGTTAGGCAGTTTCCACTTGTTGCCTATTACCAATAATGCTGTGGTGAACATTCACACACACGTTTTGGTGTGGACATGTGCTTTCAATTCTCTTCATATTGGGAGTAGAATCTCTGGGGGCAGAAGTGCTGGGTCAGATGGTAACTCTCTTTCACTTCTGGAGAACTGCCACATCGCTTTCCAAAATGGCGGCATTGTTTTTCCCACCAGCAACACTGGAAGGCTCCATTTTCTTCACGTCTTCAACGGTGCTGGTTATTGCCTATCTTTTAGATTTTTTTAAATGTTTATTTTTGAAAGGGAGAAAGAGATAGGGTGTGAACGGGGGAGAGGCAGACACAGAATCTGAAGCAGGCTCCAGGCCCCGAGCTGTCAGCACAGAGCCGAACATGGGGCTCAAACTCACGAACCACAAGATCATGACTTGATCCGAAGTCAGACACAACCCACTGAGCCACCCAAATGCCCCGCCTATCTTTTTGATGGCTGCAACCCTAGCAGATGTGAAATTGTATCTCATTGTGCTGGGATTTGCACTTCTCTGATGACTACCGATGTTGAACATCTTTCTATGCGCTCATTGGCCATTGCTATGCCTTCTTTTGAGGATGTGCGCGTTTGAGAAATGTATATTGCAAACCTTTTGATATCTGATTAAAAATCCAATTTTAATTGGGTTATTTATCTTTTTATTGTTGAACTGTGAGATTTTTTTTAACACAGTCCCTTATCAGATACGTGATTTGCAAATACTTTCTCCTATTCTCTCCGTAACTTTCTTGGTGATGTCCATTGAAGCACAAGTTTTTAATTGGGATGAAGTCCAAATTCTTTTCCTTTTGTCACTCCTGTTTTTGTTTTTGGTGCCCTATGTAAGAAATCATAGCTTAATCCAAGGTCATGACAATTTACATTTCTGTTTTCTTCTAAGAGCTTTATAGTTTTAGCTCTTGCATTTAGATCTATGATCTATTTTCAGTTAATTTTTGAATACTGTGTGAGGTAGGGGGTCAAATTTCATTTTTTTAAAGTTTATTTATTTATTTTGAGAGAGACAGAGCATGTGAGTGGGGGAGGGACAGAGAGAGAGAGAGAGACAGAGAATCCCAAGCAGGCTCCATGCTGCCAGTGCAGAGCCCAACATGGGGCTCAAACTCACAAACCGGGAGATCATGACCTAAGCTGAAATCAAGAGTCAGACACTTAACTGATGGAGCCACACAGGCACCCTCCCAACTTCATTTTTTTTACATGCAGATAGCCAGCTGTCCCAGTGCCCTAAGTTCAAACGACTATTCTTGCCCCATTTCGTTGTCTTGGCACCTTTGTTAAAAAATCTGTTGGCCATAGATGTATGGATTTCTTTCTGCACTCGCAATTCTATGCTATTGATTTATATGTTTCTCCTTATGCCAGGACCACACTGTCTTGATTACTGTAGCTTTGTAGAAAGTTTTGCCATTGGGAATCTGTAGTTGAAGTTGTGAGCTCTCTGACTTTTTTCTTTTTCCAGATGTTTCGGCTATTCTCAGTTCCTTGCATTTCCATATAAATTTTCGGGTTGGCTTCTCAATTTCTGAAGAAAAGGCAGGTGGGATTTTGCAGACATTGCCTTAAAGATGTAGCTCAACTGGTGAGGATTACCATCTTATCAATATGAAGTCTTCCACGAACATAGGATGTCTACATTTATTTACGTCTTCTTTAATTTCTTTTAAAAACATTTTTTGTAGTTTTGGTGTATGAGTCTTACACTTGTTTTGTTAGATGTATTCCTAAGAATTTTACACTTTTTTAAAGCTATTATAAATGAAATTGTTTTCCTAATTTTCTTTTTGGATTGTTTATTGCTAACATACAGCAATACAATTGATTTTTTGTATATTAATCTTGTACATTAACCCTGCAACATTGCTATTGGCACTATTTTACAGATGAGAAAACAGAAGACCAGATGGGGTGAGTGAATGACTTAAGATTACATGGTTTTTTGTCTTCCCAATCTCTCTCTTTGCAAAGCCACTTTTCCCTGCTTGGTGAAAATCCTACTCATTCTGTGTATCAGGTTCATTCTACCTCCTCTCGCTCACTCCAGGGATGGGCTATGTCCATCTGTTCCCACCACTGGTTAAACCATGCTGAAGAATGAAGTCTATGGAGGAAATCACAGCTAAGAGTTAGGGAGAGAAAGAGAGTTCTGTCATCATCATTGAGCACCTGGATCCAGCCATACCTAAAGCCAGACCTCTACAGTTTTTAGATTCATTAGCTACTTATTTTTTTAGCTTAAGATCATTTGTATTGGGGGGTGCCTGGGCGATTCAGTGGGTTGAGTGTCCGACTCCTGGTTTCGACTCAGGTCATGATCCCAGGGTTGTGAGATTGAGCCCCGGGTTGGGCACTGAGCTGAGCATGGAGCCTTATTGGGATTCTCTCTCTCTGTCTCTCTGTCTCTTTCTCTCTCTTAAGTAAAATTTTTTAAAAAGATCATTTGAATTGGGTTTCTGTCTCATGTCACATTCTTTTAGTGAAAAGAATCCTAACTTACATGCTAGTAAAGGGCAGCATATGGCTTTGACGCCAGGCCTATATGATTCCAAAGTTGCACTCACTCCACTGCCTGCGATGCCCCTTCCTGACACTGAAACTGGTTGAGTGGATGTTTGAGTGGCTTCCAGGGGAAATGAATGTTGCAGTATATAAGCAACAAGGAGACTGGAGTTCGAGTCCCCTGAGACATGCAAGCATCAGCAAAGGCCCAGGAAACCGGGCACAAGGATAGCTGGGGTCAAAGGCAGGCCCCAAATCTTCCTGCCTGTTGGGTCTGGGCCCATCTCAGGCTCTCTGAGGTACAGTTTCCTGGGATGGGACACCTTTGTCTGATTGTTTTTCAGGCACAAAGGCCGCAGAAGAAATCATGACAGCTCCTGAAATGCACCTGCCCATCACCTTATAAAATTCCCAGGAGAGCGCTCTGAGAGGCCAGGAGGGCAGAAGATCCTGGCCATTGTATAGACAGGGAAACTGAGGTGAGACAGGGTTCAATGACTTATTTAAAGACTCTCATCTCCTGAAAGACTGAGCGAAGCCTAGGGCTCATGTCTTTGTGCCGAATATTCTCACAGTAAACCAGGGGAGGCAGTGGCGCCTCCTTGGGATTTGCCTGGGGCCTGAGATTTCCCATAATCCAATTAATAAATTGTCCAAGATGGAGGGCCAGCTCCCAATTAGTCCTCCTGTCTCCCTGGTGCCTCTCTGAGCTTTGTGGGTAGCAACTCCCTGGAAAGAGAAGAGAAGCCCCCACCCTGCCAGCTCCCTCCTTGGGAATGAGGGGTCTAGAAATTAGCTGATTCTTGATAAGCCCTAATTATAAATTAGGTCTTATTATCTGTGGCTCCTGAAACCACGCTGGATGAATTAAAACTCTAGGAAAAGGAATATTTCAATTAACCATATGAACTCAGGTAATTGCCTACCGAGAAAAAGCCCTTATGAACGAGTCGTGGAGCAGTTATGAGGACATCAGAAGGGGAAGGCCAGGGCCAAAGCCTGCGTGGTCTGAGTGAGCCGGAAATGAGGGGTGGACCTCTCTGAGGCAGATACTTTCTGAGGACACGTCCTGGAAATGGCAGGACCTGCAGATGCCTCGTGGCCAGAGCCTGGGTCTTGGAATCAGAGGACCAGGTTTAGAGTCCTCCCTCTGACATCTATTGCTCTGGAGACTCTGTGCCTCAGTTTCCTCACCTGAAAATGGGCACGCCAGATGAAATGATGAATATGAAAGAGTTTTGTCAGCTACAAAGTGTGGCACACACACCAAACATTATGGCTTTGGGGCAGCTGGATGCCCTTTAAAGGGGAAGAGGAGAAGGAGCTGGAAAACTCTGTCTTGATTGACTTCAGGAGACAGGGATCTCCGGCCTCTGTTGACATTCATTCATTGGTTCATCCCACCAACGTTTCGCGGATGTACACCATGTGCCAGGCACTGAGCCAGGCAGCTTAGAGAGTGGAGGCACAGAGAGTGGAGAAGTCACAGTCTGGTGGGAGAAAGACAGGAAAGAAATAGGCAGGACACTCAAGGATAGGGTCTGCCAGAAGCAGCGCTCAGTGAGGATATACTGGATGAGGGCACTGGGGCCCCCTGAGCAAAGGTCAGCATAGGATCATGGAGACTTTTCCCCAAATGAGCCATACTTTGCCTTTTAGTTTCTACACTCAGCCAGGGAGCCACCGAGAGTCCCAAACTTGCTACAAGGAATTCCAGAAATCCCTGAAGTAGCTCCAAACCACCCTCCCCCCCGCACCCCCCCACTCCGGGATGTTTGTTCAATTCTGATTCCTGATGTATAGAAGGAGGCAGAGATGCCAATCCTGTGACAAGGTCAGGTCACTGCTTGTTCTAGACACAGAAGGGGCTTACTCCACCGAGTCCTTCTTAGCTCTCCTGACCACTTTCTTTGAGAAGGCAAATCAGAGAAGCAACAAGTCTGAAGTTTAGAATTACATTGAAGAAGATTCAGCTTTGCGGTGTCTGGGTGGCTCAGTCAGTTAAGCGTTGGGACTCTTGATTTCGGCTCAGGTCATGATCTCGTAGTTTGTGAGTTCGAGCCCCACATCGGGCTCGCTGCTGTCAGCATGGAGCCCACTTCCTCTGTCCTCTCTCTCTGCCCTTCCCCTGCTCACACTTTCTCTCAAAAATGAAATAAACATAAAAAAAAAAAAAAAAGATTTAACTCTCTTACTCTGAAGCCATATTCATTGACTCAGAAAACCCCTTCACATCGCCAGGCCTGCAGGAATGAGTGACCGGAAAAGAGCAGAGTGGATGAGTCATCTAAGAGGAGACATATTCTGTTAGCAGGAAGGTGCCATTAAAATCCTGTAAATTAGTGATAAATTCCCCACATAACCTTCCTTGCTGCCCTTGTTAAAACGTGTCCCTCTGCAGGTCCCATACACAAATCCCTGCACCTTGAAAACGTGAATCCCTTCCCTAACGTTGGAATCCCCTTTACAGCTCAGCAGTTTACAAGCAATGCTTGAATACCACCAGCAATGGGGGACTCACTATCTCAAAAAGTAGTTCAGTCCATTGCCAGACGATTGTCATAATCAAGCTCCTCTTTATCATGGGCTGAAATCTCACTCTCCCTACATCCGTGGGGAAGGCAATAGGGCCAGCATTGTTGCTGGATCAGAGTGGGAAAGTCTTTCCTATCCAGTGAAGGAAACTTCTTTCCTTTTATTTGCTGGTGCAACCAAACATTTAATTATAAAAGCTTCTCCAAGGCAATAGATGTTAAAAATTAAGATGAATACACTCATTTTGGCCAATAGCACAAACTGCTATTACTCTGAAAGTCCCAATTCATTACTGTATATTGTAACGGAACATTAACACTCGCATAACGACCTCAAGACCTGTCTCGCATGCACAATCAGTATGCCTTGCCCAGGCTCCTTTATACCCAGGAAAGCAAGAAAAAAAACCCAGATGCCTCGGAAAATTGCCTTTCCAGAGGAAACACTGACAGACCTTTAATTACAATAACTGGCCATGCACAGGCAGATGCCACAACTCAATCCCTGGGCCAGGCCCGAAGACAGAGGGGCTGGGGAGGGAGGTGGTGGAGAATCTGATGGCTCCAGGTTCTCCAGCTCTCCCCCCACCTGAATGCCCTTCTGCTGCTGCACATCATCCCCCTGCTGGGGGCTGCCTCAGTCTCCCCACCCTGAGCGCCTGGGAGAGCTGGCTAAAAGTAAAGCAAGGACCCAGGGACCCTTTTCTAGGGACCCCATCCTCCACCCCAGTAACATCCAGGTACCTTGGAGACAAAAAGCAGCTCTCAGGCAGACCCTATCATCCCCTGCTTGCAAACCTTTGATGGCTCCCATCGCCCTTAGGATAAAA
The DNA here is from genome assembly GCF_023721935.1 of Panthera uncia. Taxonomy (NCBI): domain Eukaryota; kingdom Metazoa; phylum Chordata; class Mammalia; order Carnivora; family Felidae; genus Panthera; species Panthera uncia. Next base: position 71,705,368 of record NC_064807.1, on the reverse strand, counting down.
TCTCAAGTCCTGACAGAGAACCACAGACTGTGTGGTTCAGTGCCAGCCTACCCCTCTGGCCTCTTTCTCTTCCCTTCCTACTACTCTGGACTATCTTTTCTCTCTCAACTCCTCCCTGATTCAGAGCTCTTGAACATGCTGTTCCCTTCATCCCATTCCTCTCACTTCTGGGCTGGCTAATTCCCCCTCCTTTGTCAGGCCTCAGTTGGTCCCCCTAGAAGGGAGAGGCAGAGTGACGGGGACACAGGAATGGGCCATGTTTCTCTCCAACCTGCTCTAGATCAAGGCCTATTCATCTTATCAAGTCAGCTGTGGCTTGAGCACCAAGTCTTCTCAAATAGGAATTTTATTAAGAGCGCAGATGCATCACGTCAGGCCCATCCTAATTTGTTAGTGCTATGAACTTGTGGACAACCGTGAGAACAGGTGCTCCTCCACTCCTGGCCTCACGGTGCCGTGGCCGCGAAACGGGCCTGTGGTCATGAAGAGCTTATTTTGTTTCAGGTGGGACAATATTCTGAAACAGAAATGAATATTTTTTTAAGTTTATTTATTTACTTTTTAGAGGGGGGAGGGGCAGAGAGCAAGGGAGAGAGAGAATCCCAAGCAGGCTCTGTGCTGACAGTGCAGAGCCCGATACGGGGCTCGATCTCAGCCACCATGAGATGATGTCCTGAGCTGAAATCAAGAGTCAGATGCTTAACCATCTGAGCCACCCAGGTACCCCCAGAAATGAATATTATATTATATTTTACTTTATTTTATTTTATTTATTTTTAATGCTTATTTATTTTTGAGACACACAGAGTGTGAGCAGGGGAGGCAGAAAGAAAGGGAGACACAGAATCCGAAGCAGGCTCCAGGCTCTGAGCTGTCAGCACAGAGCCTGATACAAGGCTTGAACTCACAAACAGTGAGATCATGACCTGAGCCAAAGTCAGATGCTTAACCGACTGGGCCACCCAGTTGCCTCAGAAATGAATATTTTAGAAGAGTATTTCCATTAACCACTCGACCTTTTCCTCATTTCAGTCAACTTGGCTAGTATTCTGTGGGGTGTGACCCATCAGCAAGCAATGAAGTCAACGTAATAGGTGACAACTTGAATTGAAAAATAAAAAGCATGGTGGGTGGTAAACCCCAAAACGTGTGGGACATGAACCAATGGGTCCTGGGCTTCACATCCCAAGGGGACCCTCGGAGGGCTGTTGGATCCCCAGAGAGGGGACCCCAGAGATTCAGGCAGGGCCTCAACTTTCTCCCTGAGGCCCCTGCACCCAGCAAGGTGTGCTGCAGAGGTGGCACAGAAGAAGAGGCCCCTGAGGGGTTTTCTCATAGAGGGGTAATGGAGCTGACTCAGTGGCCCCTGGTGTGGGGCGTGGCTGAGGGTGGGGTGAACGGATGGCTGCCCCGGCAGGTACCCCTAATAACCTCAGCACTCCATAAGGGCCTTGGGACTCAGAACCAGCCTCAGAAAAAGAGGGTGTAGGAAACTGACAGGGGCTCAGGAAGGAATTAAAGTCAGTGATAGAAATTATTGTTAAGATCTAGATCTAGATATAGAGATAGAGATAGATATAGATATAGATATAGATACATACAGATGATATATAGATATAGATATAGATATAGATATAGATATAGATATAGATATAGATATA